>NC_057808.1:428466725-428731725 GCF_018294505.1 Triticum aestivum | reverse complement strand
CCCAAGCCCCGCCGCCGTTCGCCGCCCCTCGCCGGAGCACGGGAGCCCCGCCGGATCTCTGTCCCGACGAGGTAGACCTCGCCTCGTTTTTTTTCCGGTTTTCTTTAAAAAAGAAACCATTGTTTAAAAAAAACCTAGATCGGTTTTTTTCAGTTTTATTATTTTGCGAGCGTTCACCGAACCGTTCGTTTTAACGAACGCGTTCGTCGGTTTTTTCTCTGTTAACGAACGTCCGTTCTTTAACCGTTCGTCCGTTTTTCTTTTTCGTCGGATTTTTCCGCTATTTTCTCATATTCGATTTCTGATCGAATTTTCGTTTCTGTTTAACTTCTCGCTCGTTTATCGGAATCAGGCGATTCAAGCGCCTAGAGTTTCGTCTCAAAATTCTCTTTACGTTTAACCTACTCAAACAAGTTTTTGCTACTGTAAAATTTGACCTAGATCCAGATTAGTAAACGAAGTTTCTTTCTTTCGCAGTTTGACTTTCGTTGCTTATTTCGAGTTGATTCTTTTTGCAAACCGGAGTTCTTAACTTGAACTTTCTGGTTGGATCTTTCATTCAAGTTTTACCTGTGCATTAGATGAGTACTTATTGTTTGCTTGTTTGTTTGCGCTAGAGTACCCGGAGTGTGCCGCTTGTTACTTCGAATCGCTAGGTTTTGCGGATCATCAGCAAGGCAAGTAACACTTTGATCATATACCTTCCATACCCAGTTTTTATTGCATTAGATCTGTTTTCCTCAAACACTTGCATGATTAGGATCTAATTAAATTGTGGGAACTGGGAAGTAGTTGAGGTAGTACCTATTACCTGTTTTATTATCAAACCCTTGGGAGTTACTTCTACGTTGCTATTATATTGCCATGCTATGCTCGTAGACGTGGATTGGGTTTGAGAGGTTTCCATGACAGATGTGAGATTGTTAATTAATGGTTTACTTAAGGTGGCAACTAAAACTCACATCTGGGTGGATTGAGGTACCTGGGTATTCCAGGATTGCCTGTTTTTCTTTTGAACCGCCACCCAGGTTCAAAGGGATCATGAGATTATTCATGCTAGAAACTTCCGTGTGCAGCCGCAAGCTATTATGGGCTCTAGCATAGTTGACTAAGTTGTGGGAACTCTTACAGTGGTAGACTAGCAGATGTAGGGGAAAGTAGGTGTAACGGTCTACCCATACGTAAGGTGCAAACACTTCTGAAAGACTGTGTCTCGGTCATCCGTTACTCAAACACCATGTAGTGCGAGTAATCCAACGGAGGAGATCGAGTCTTATGGGGAAAAGTGCGCAAGCCTCTGCAGAGTGTACAAACTAATCATGGTTAGCCGTGTCCCCGGTTATGGACAACTTGAGTATCTAGTACTTGGATTATCATGTGAATCTCATCACCATGTTACTTTTAATTAATTTTGTTGGGTTAATGATGATTTCTTAGTTGGGATTGAGATGCTGTCAACCATCTCAATGTTTCACAACCACCATGATAGTTAAATAAAATTTATTCCTTTGAAGTAGGGTAAAATTGGCTTTTCGCAAAATTGTAACCATAGAGCTTTCCACCAGCCATATATGCATGTAGTATAGCATTATTATTGCTTATTATCCTCTATGTGTTACTTTGCCAGCATATTCTATGTGCTGACCCATTTCGGGCTGCAACGTTTCATTTTGCAGACTTTTCAGACGACGAGTAAGGTCCCTTAGGTCGTGGTCTTATACTCAGTGATGCCGCTGGAGTTGATGGACTCACTTATCTTCCAAGTCTTCCGCTGTTATCGTTTTTAGATGGCCTTAAGCCATGTTTATCATACTTATTCTCTTTGGAGATTTTCGATGTAATAAGTGTGTGATTGCTACTCTGTTATAAATCCTCCATTTGTACTGTGCGTGTCAGCATTACTGATCCAGGGATGACACTGGTGCACAGCAGCACAGACCATTTGAGGTCTGGTCGCTACAATGGCACCTGGGCCCTAGTGACAAGCATTAAGTATAGCAAAGTCATAGCAACATCAATCTCAGAACATAGTGGATACTAGGGATCAAACCCTAACAAAACTAACTCGATTACATGATAGATCTCATCCAACCCATCACCGTCCAGCAAGCCAACGATGGAATTACTCACGCACAGCGGTGAGCATCATGAAATTGGTGATGGAGGATGGTTGATGATGACGACGGCGACGGATTCCCCTCTCCGGAGCCCCGAACGGACTCCAGATCAGCCCTCCCGAGAGGTTTTAGGGCTTGGCGGCGGCTCCATATCGTAAAACGCGATGAATCCTTCTCTCTGATTTTTTTCTCCCCGAAACTGAATATATGGAGTTGGAGTTGAGGTCAGTGGAGCGTCAGGGGGCCCACGAGACAGGGGGCGCGCCCCCCACCCTCGTGGACAGGGTGTGGGCCCCCTGACGTGGATTCTTCTTCCAGTATTTTTAATATTTTCCAAAAATATGTTTCGTGGAGTTTCAGGTCATTCCGAGAACTTTTGTTTCTGCACATAAATAACACCATAGAAAGTCTGCTGAAAACAGCGTCAGTCCGGGTTAGTTCCATTCAAATCATGCAAGTTAGAGTCCAAAACAAGGGCAAAAGTGTTTGGAAAAGTAGATACGACGGAGATGTATCAACTCCCCCAAGATTAAACCTTTGCTTGTCCTCAAGCAATTCAGTTGATAAACTGAAACTGATAAAGAAAAACTTTTACAAACTCTGTTTGCTCTTGTTGTTGTAAATATGTAAAGCCAGCATTCAAGTTTTCAGCAAAGATTATGACTAACCACATTCGCAATAACTCTTAGGTCTCATGTTTACTCATGTCAATGGCATAATCAACTAGCGAGCAGTAATAATAAATCTCAGATGACAACACTTTCTCAAAACAATCATGATATGATATAATAAGACGGTATCTCGCTAGCCCTTTCTGAGACCGCAAAACATAAATGAGAGCACCTTTAAAGATCAAGGACTGACTAGACATTGTAATTCATGGTAAAAGAGATCCAGTCATAGTCATACCCAACATAGATTAATAGTAATGGATGCAAATCACAGTAGCGCTCTCCAGCTAGTGCTTTTAATAAGAGGGTGATGACTCAACATAGAAGTAAATAGACAGGCCCTTCACAGAGGGAAGCAGGGATTTGTAGAGGTGCCAGAGCTCAGTTTTGAAATAGAGATAAATAATATTTTGAGCGGCGTACTTTCATTGTCAACATAACAACCAAGAGATGGCAATATCTTCCATGCTACACACATTATAGGCGGTTCCCAAACAGAATGGTAAGGTTTATACTCCCCCTCCACCAACAAGCATCAATCCATGGCTTGCTCGAAACAACAAGTGCCTCCAACTAGCAACAGCCCCGGGGGAGTTTTGTTTGCAATTATTTTGATTTGATTTGCATAAAGCATGGGACTGGGCATCCCGGTGACCAGCCATTTTCTCGTGAGTGAGGAGCGGAGTCCACTCCTCTTGAGAATAACCCGCCTAGCATGGAAGATACGGACAGCCCTAGTTGATATATGAGCTATTCGAGCATACAAAACAGAATTTCATTTGAAGGTTTAGAGTTTGGCACATACAAATTTACTTGGAACGGCAGGTAGATACCGCATATAGGAAGATATAGTGGACTCATATGGAATAACTTTGGGATTTAAGGGATTGGATGCACAAGCAGTATTCCTGCTTAGTACAAGTGAAGGCTAGCAAAAGACTGGGAAGCGACCAACTAGAGAGCGACAACAGTCATGAACATGCATTAAAATTAATAGACATTGAGTACGAGCATGAGTAGGATATAATCCACCATGAACATAAATATCATGAAGGCTATGTTGATTTGTTTCAACTACATGTGTGAACATGTGCCAAGTCGAGTCACTTAAGTCATTCAAAGGAGGATACCACCCCACTATACCACATCACAACCATTTTAATAGCATGTTGGCACGCAAGGTAAACCATTATAACTCATAGCTAATCAAGCATGGCACAAGCAACTATGATCTCTAATTGTCATTGCAAACATGTTTATTCATAATAGGCTGAATCAGGAACGATGAACTCATCATATTTACAAAAACAAGAGAGGTCGAGTTCATACCAGCTTCTCTCATCTCAGTCAGTCCATCATATATCGTCATAATTGCCTTTCACTCGCACGACTGAACGATGTGAAAATAATAAGAGTGCACGTGCATTGGACTAAGCTAGAATCTGCGAGCATTCAATAAACAGGAGAAGACAAGGCAGTATGGGCTCTTGGTTAAGTCAACAATAATGCATATAAGAGCCACTTCAACAATTTAATTATGGTCTTCTCCTATCGATCCCCAAGGAAAAGAAAAGAAATAAAACTATTTACACGGGAAAGCTCCCAACAAGCAAAAGAAGAACGGGAAATCTTTTTGGGTTTTCTTTTTAATTATTACTACTACAGCGAGAAAAGAAAACTAGATAAAAGCTACAACTAATTTTTTTGGTTTTTCTTAAGGTTTATTGAACACACAAGAAGAAAGCAAGAAAAAGAAAAAGAAACTAGCATGGATATTGCAGTGAAAAAGTATGAGCACCGACATCTAGCAATGAGTGTGTGCGAACATGAATGTAATGTCGGTGGGAAATACGTACTCCCCCAAGCTTAGGCTTTTGGCCTAAGTTGGTTTATTGCCACGGATGGCCTGGCGGATATCCATAGTTGTAGCCGGGGTCGTACTGAGATGCAGCGGCTATCGCCTCCTGAGCTGCAGCATGGCGGCGGGCTGCCTCCGCCCTCCTCTCGTACTCATCTGCCTCCTCTCTAGTAATAAAATGTCTTCCGTTTGCCTGATAATCAAAGAAGGCAGGAGCAGGGAGAGTAATACGGACAGCACGACGTCTGTCAAAGATTAAGCAATACCGGAGAGGTGATTCATTCCTCTCGACAAACTGGTGGTGAACCATAGCATTAAAGTCTAGGTAAGCAGGAGGCAATTCAATATCATCATTACATATGGTTACACCAAGAAAATCAGCTAAGCGGGTTGCATAAATTCCACCGAAGAAATCTCCATTAAATCTATTATGATGCAACCTACGTGCAACAATGGCTCCCAAGTTATAAGATTTGTCTCCTAACACAGCACTCCTAAGAATGCTGAGGTCAGGGACACACATATGACATGCTTCATCTTTACCATTTATGCACCTACCTATGAAGAGAGCAAAATAATGTATAGCAGGAAAATGAATGCTCCCTATGGTAGCTTGTGCTATATCTCTAGATTCCCCCACAGTTATATTGGCAAGAAAATTTCTAAATTCAGATTTGCGAGGTTCACTAGTACTACCCCATTGTGGAAGTTTGCAAGCAGTGGTAAAATCCTCTAAGTCCATCGTATAAGATTTTTCATAAAGATCAAACAGGACAGTTGGAGAATTACGTGAAGAAGAAAATTCAAACCTCCTCACAAAGGAACTAGTGAGATAGTGGTACTGGCGGCACTTTTCTTCTTCGAAGCTCACAAGATCAGCGTTACGCAAATATGCGTTAAATTCTTCCTTGATTCCCGCTCGATCCATAAAATTTTCTGAAGGCCATTAACAAGGCCGCACTGGAGCGTTCCTTGGTGGCTCATCATCGGCATCGCGCATTGCGAGCCTGGGTCCTTGCTTCCTTGAAGAACCACCTTGGTATATTTTCCTAAGCATATTTCTTTCTCTGAAAAATTCCTGAAATTTTTAGTAACTTCAAACGAAAGTGAACCAAGCTCAATAAAATTGATAGCAACTACTCCTACAAGTGCCTAGAGACTATATCATGCATTAGAACTACTTGGAACCATATAAATTTGACATGCAAGCTCAAGAACATGGTCACCTAGGCAGCACAAATTTGCAATGAATAAAGCACTAGAACAAAAACTAATTGGACCAATGGAGGAGTCACATACCAAGGAACAATCCCCTAAAGCAGTTTTGTGAGAGGTGCTTTGAGCAAGGAGATCAAAAATCGCAGCAAAATGAGCTAGAACTCGTGCTTGAGCTGGATGGTGATTTTTTGGGAGGAAGAAGAAGTGTGTGGATGCAGGAATAAGTGGAGGGGAGCCACCATGGGCCCACGAGGCAGGGGGCGCGCCCAGGGGGTGGGCGCGCCCTGGACCCTCGTGGCCAGGTGCTTGCTCCCCCTGCTGTGTTCTCAGTGCCAGATATTCTCAAATATTCCATAAAAAATCATATTTCAATTTCAAGGCATTTGGAGAACTTTTATTTTCGGGGTATTTTTATATTGCACAGATAATTCAAAAAACAGACAGATAAATACTATTTTTATTTTATTTCAACTAAATAACAGAAAATAAAAGGAGGGTACAGAAGGTTGTGCTTTCTAATTTCATCCATCTCATGCTCATCAGAAGGAATCCACTAACAAGGTTGATCAAGTCTTGTTAACAAACTCATTCCGAATAACATGGAACCGGAGAAATTTCGAATGACACTATGTTACCTCAACGGGGATATGCACATCCCCAATAATAAGAATATCATATTTCTTCTTGACTGTAGGAAGAGGAAATTCAAAACCTCCAAAAACAATCGATGGAATTTTTCCAATAGAATTTATACTGTGGACTTGAGGTTGTTTCCTCGGAAAGTGTACCGTATGCTCATTACCATTAACATGAAAAGTGACATTGCCTTTGTTGCAATCAATAATAGCCCCTGCAGTAGTCAAAAAGGGTCTTCCAAGAATAATAGACATACTATCGTCCTCGGGAATATCAAGAATAACAAAGTCCGTTAAAATAGTAACGTTTGCAACCACAACAGGCACATCCTCACAAATACCGAAAGGTATAGCAGTTGATTTATCAGCCATTTGCAAAGATATTTCAGTAGGTGTCAACTTATTCAAGTCAAGTCTACGATATAAAGAGAGAGGCATAACACTAACACCGGCTCCAAGACCACACAAAGCAGTTTTAACATAGTTTCTTTTAATGGAGCATGGTATAGTTGGTACTCCTGGATCTCCAAGTTTCTTTGGTATTCCACCTTTAAAAGTATAATTAGCAAGCATGGTGGAAATTTCAGCTTCCGGTATCTTTATTTTATTAGTGACAATTTCTTTCATATACTTAGCATAAGGATTCATTTTGAGCATATCAGTTAATCGCATACGCAAAAAGATAGGTCTAATCATTTCAGCAAAGCGCTCAAAATCCTCATCATCCTTTTTCTTGGATGGTTTGGGAGGAAAAGGCATGGGTTTCTGAACCCATGGTTCTCTTTCTTTACCATGTTTCCTAGCGACAAAGTCTCTCTTATCATAACGTTGATTCTTTGATTGTGGGTTATCAAGATCAACAGCAGGTTCAATTTCTACATCATTGTCATTGCTAGGTTGAGCATCATCATGAACATCAACATTAACATTTTCACTAGGTTCATGTTCATTACCAGATTGTGTTTCAGCATCAGAAATAGAAATATCATTGGGATTCTCAGGTGGTTCAGCAATAGGTTCACTAGAAGCATGCAAAGTCCTATCATTTTTCTTTTTCTTCCTTTTAGAAGGACTAGGTGCATTAATATTATTTCTCTGAGAATCTTGTTCAATTCTCTTAGGGTGGCCTTCAGGATACAAAGGTTCCTGAGTCATTTTGCCGGTTCTAGTAGCCACTCTAATAGCATAATCATTATTCTTACTATTTAATTCATTGAGCAAATCATTTTGAGCTTTAAGTACATGTTCTACTTGAGTGGTAACCATAGAAGCATGTTTAGTAATGAGTTTAAGTTCACCTTTAACTCTAGACATATAAGCGCCCAAGTGTTCGAGCGTATCGGAATTGTATTTCAATTGTCTACCAAAATAAGCATTAAAATCTTCTTGCCTAACCATAAATTTATCAAACTCATCCAAACATTGGCTAGCAAACTTAGTAGGAGGGATTCAGCTTTATCATATCTATAGAGAGAATTTACCTTTACTACCTGTGTCGGGTTATCAAGACCGTGAGTTTCTTCAATAGGTGGAGGATTAAGATCATATGTTTCTTCAACAGGCGGTAAATTAAGACCGTGTATTTCTTCAATATGACGTAAATTCTTAACATCTTCAGCTTTAATACCTTTTTCTTTCATAGACTTCTTTGCCTCTTGCATATCTTCAGGACTGAGAAATAGAACACCTCTTTTCTTTGGAGTTGGTTTAGGAATAGTCTCAGGAAGTGTCCAATTATTTTCATTTGTCAACATATCATTCAATAGAATTTCAGCGTCATCCGGTGTTCTTTTCCTGAAACAGAACCAGCACAACTATCCAGGTAATCTCTGGAAGCATCGGTTAGTCCATTATAAAAGATATCAGGTATTTCATTTTTCTTAAGAGGATGATCAGGCAAAGCATTAAGTAATTGGAGGAGCCTCCCCCAAGCTTGTGGGAGACTCTCTTCTTCAATTTGCACAAAATTATATATTTCCCTTAAAGCAGCTTGTTTCTTATGAGCAGGGAAATATTTAGCAGAGAAGTAATAGATCATATCCTGGGGACTACGCACACAACCAGGATCAAGAGAATTGAACCATATCTTAGCATCACCCTTTAATGAGAACGGAAATATTTTAAGGATATAAAAGTAGTGAGTTCTCTCATCATTAGTGAACAGGGTGGCTATATCATTCAATTTAGTAAGATGTGCCACAACAGTTTCAGATTCATAGCCATAGAAAGGATTAGATTCAACCAAAGTAATTATATCAGGATCAATAGAGAATTCATAATCCTTATCAGTAACATAGATAGGTGAAGTAGCAAAAGCAGGGTCAGGTTTCATTTTAACATTAAGAGATTGCTGCTTCCATTTAGCTAATAACTTCTTAAGATCATATCTATCTTTGCAAGCAAAAATAGCTTTAGCAATTTCTTCATCCATAACATAGCCCTCGGGCACAACAGGCAATTCATATTTATTAGGGGTAGAGTCTTCATCATCACTATCATCGATATTATCAGTTTCAATAATTTAATTTTCTCTAGCCCTAGCAAGTTGTTCATCAAGAAATTCACCAAGTGGCACAGTAGTATCAAGCATAGAAGTAGTTTCAACATAAGTATCATGCATAGCAGAAGTGGCATCATCAATAACATGCGACATATCAGAATGAATAGCAGAAGCAGGTTTAGGTGTCGCAAGCTTACTCAAAACAGAAGGTGAATCAAGTGCAGAGCTAGATGTCAGTTCCTTACCTCCCCTCGTAGTTGAGGGATAAATTGTTGTTTTAGCGTCTTTCAAGTTCTTCATAGTGACCAGCAGATATAAATCCCAAGTGACTCAAAGAATAGAGCTATGCTCCCCGGCAATGGCGCCAGAAAATAGTCTTGATAACACACAAGTATAGGGGATCGCAACAGTTTTCGAGGGTAGAGTATTCAACCCAAATTTATTGATTCGACACAAGGGGAGCCAAAGAATATTCTCAAGTATTAACAGTTGAGTTGTCAATTCAACCACACCTGGATAACTTAGTATCTGCAGCAAAGTATTTAGTAGCAAAGTAATATGGAAGTAACGGTAACAGTAGCAAAAGTAATATTTTTGGGTTTTGTAGTGATTGCAACAGTAGCAACGGAAAAGTAAATAAGCAAAGAACAATATATGAAAAGCTCGTAGGCATTAGATCGGTGATGGAGAATTATGCCGGATGTGGTTCATCATGTAACAGTCATAACATAGGGTGACACAGAACTAGCTCCAATTCATCAATGTAATGTAGGCATGTATTCCAAATATAGTCATACGTGCTTATGGAAAAGAACTTGCATGACATCTTTTGTCCTACCCTCCCGTGGCAGCGGGGTCCTAATGGAAACTAAGGGATATTAAGGCCTCCTTTTAATAGAGTACCGGACCAAAGCATTAACACATAGTGAATACATGAACTCCTCAAACTACGGTCATCACCGGGAGTGGTCCCGATTATTGTCACTCCAGGGTTGCCGGATCATAACACATAGTAGGTGACAATAGACTTGCAAGATAGGATCAAGAACTCACATATATTCATGAAAACACAATAGGTTCAGATCTGAAATCATGGCACTCGGGCCCTAGTGACAAGCATTAAGCATAGCAAAGTCATATCAACAT
Organism: Triticum aestivum; assembly: GCF_018294505.1. NCBI lineage: Eukaryota > Viridiplantae > Streptophyta > Magnoliopsida > Poales > Poaceae > Triticum > Triticum aestivum. The sequence goes on along the minus strand of NC_057808.1, from coordinate 428,721,580 downwards.
CAATCTCGGAACATAGTGGATACTAGGGATCAAACCCTAACAAAACTAACTCGATTACATGATAGATCTCATCCAACCCATCACCGTCCAGCAAGCCTACGATGGAATTACTCACGCATGGCGGTGAGCATCATGAAATTGGTGATGGAGGATGGTTGATGATGACGACGGCGACGGATTCCCCTCTCCGGAGCCCCGAACGGACTCCAGATCAGCCCTCCCGTGAGGTTTTAGGGCTTAGCGGCGGCTCCGTATCGTAAAACGCGATGAATCCTTCTCTCTGATTTTTCTCTCCCCGAAAGTGAATATATGGAGTTGGAGTTGAGGTCGGTGGACGTCAGGGGGCCCAGGAGGCAGGGGGCACGCCCCCACCCTCGTGGACAGGGTGTGGGCCCCCTGATGTGGATTCTTCTTCCAGTATTTTTAATATTTTCCAAAAATATGTTCCGTGGAGTTTCAGGTCATTCCGAAAACTTTCGTTTCTGCACATAAATAACACCATAGAAAGTCTGCTGAAAACGGCGTCAGTCTGGGTTAGTTCCATTCAAATCATGCAAGTTAGAGTCCAAAACAAGGGCAAAAGTGTTTGGAAAAGTAGATACGACGGAGACGTATCAGGGTTCGACCTTACGGTGCTTGATCCCAGTGACAGAAAGGGAACCGACACGTATGTATCGTTGCTACTAAGGATAAAAAGATGGGATATATATCTAACGCAATAGATAAACGGATCTTGTCTACATCATGTCATCGTTCTTATTGCATTACTCCGTTTTTTCATGAACTTAATACACTAGATGCATGCTGGATAGCGGTCGATGTGTGGAGTAATAGTAGTAGATGTAGGCAGGAGTCGGTCTACTTATCTTGGACGTGATGCCTATGTAATGATCATTGCCTGGATATCGTCATAATTATTTGAAGTTCTATCAATTGCCCAACAGTAATTTGTTTACCCACCGTTTGTTATTTTTCTCGAGAGAAGCCACTAGTGAAACCTACGGCCCCCGGGTCTTCTTTCTCATATATTTGCCTTGCGATCTACTTTTTCTTGCGTTTATTTTCAGATCTATTAAACTAAAAATACAAAAATACCTTGCTGCATTTTATTATTATCTATTTTATTTGGCGTTCATCTATCAATCTACTACAAATTTACCTCACGTCCTTTGCCTATCTTGAGGCGCCGTACCCCGAAAGGGATTGACAACCCCTTTAACACGTCAGGTTGCGAGGTGTTGTTATTTGTGTGCAGGGGCTGTTTACGTTGTGTTGCTTGGTTCTCCTACTGGTTTGATAACCTTGGTTTCATATCTGAGGGAAATACCTACCGCAGTTCTGCTGCATCATCCCTTCCTCTTTGGGGAAATACCGACGTAGCTTCAAGCGACATCAGCGGCCCAGTGACGGTGGCAGGGTGTTTGACATTCATTCCCATTTCTTGCATGGGACCTAAGCATGCAAGATGCAACCAAGGACACAGATTTGATTTTTCAACCAATTTATATGCACTGGAGCATGTGCATGTAGTTCAAATTTGAATTATGCACATAAAATGATCAGAAAACCCAGTTAATATATAAAAATATCCAAACGAACCCCAAAAAATTCCAAAATTTAACACAACACTCCTATTGTCCTATGTTGACACTAGAAATATTTTGAAAGCAATAAGAGGCAACGGATATTGTTTCATCCCCGAAGGTGGCACGTTTCCTACCGAAACCATCACGCTTGTTGTGAGAAGCTCTGGTTTGTGAGAAGCTTATACCCAAACCTGCCCCAAATGGGAAAAAAATTACCACGGCATGTTGATGCCGCTCCATGATAGCATGCCAAGTTTCATGAATTTGAGACGAGTTTTGGATTTACTAGAATTTAAAAACCAGGTATCTCAATGTTTGCGGCCGAGTGACGGTGGCAGGGTGTTTGACATTCATTGTCATTTCTTACATGGGACCTAAGCATGCAACCAAGGACACAGATTTGATTTTTCAACCAATTTATATGCACCGAAGCATGTGCATGTAGTTAAAATTTGAATTATGCACATAAAATGCCTAGAAAACCCAGTTAATGTATAAAAATGTCCAAACGAACCCTGAAAAATTCCAAAATTTAACACAACACTCCTGTTGTTCTATGTTGACACTAGAAATTTTTTGAAAGCAATAAGAGGCAACGGATATCGTTTCGTCCCCAAAGGTGGCACGTTCCCTACCGAAACCATCACGCTTGTTGTGAGAAGCTCTGGTTTGAGAGAAGCTTATACCCAAACCTGCCCCAAATGGGACAAAAAATTTACCACGACATGTTGATGCCGCTCCATGATAGCGTGCCAAGTTTCACGAATTTCAGTGAGTTTTGGATTTACTAGAATTTAAAAACCCAGGTATCTCAATGTTTGCGGCCCAGTGACGATGGCAGGGTGTTTGACATTCAATCCTATTTCTTGCATGAGACATAAGCATGCAACCAAGGACACATATTTGATTTTTCAACCCGTTTATATGCACTAGAGCATGTGCGTGTAGTTCAAATTTTAATTATGCACCTGAAATGGCTACAAAACCAAGTTAATGTATAAAAACGTCCAAACGAACCCTGAATAATTCCAATTTTTTTGACGACACACCTATAGTTGCATGTTTACTGCAGATAAAAGTTCTAGCAATTCAAACACCATCCTTTGCAGCTGTGACCCCATTATTTAATTCAAATCAAGACGAAAAATCAAGTGGATCGCACACAGTTTATTATCACCAACTGTGTGAGATGCAGCACAAAATATCTTGGAGCACCGTCGGAGTATAGTACGCATACGGCTTACGTGAGAAGGTGCGACGGCTACAATCCACAGCCGGCGTGTCAAGCAGACTAGCTCGCTCCCCAAATATCATTTCACTATTCAATCGTCGCCGGTGAAAGATAGGGACGTGGACCCGCATCGTGAGGGCAACTTCGGTGGCCCACTCCGGCGAGAGCGCGGCCGCAGCCGCCAGACGCGTGCTAACAAGCTTCATGAGGGCGACCGCAATCTGCGTCCGAGCGGCCAAGGCAGCCCAAACGGCCGCTGTTGCTTCTCAGGCGGCGGCGGCAACATCTGCCTCGGGGATAGCAACTGGCAAGAGCGGCACAACAGCTGTCCGTTCCGCAGCGGTGGCCTTAGCTCTGATGGAGGCCGCCCACGACCATGTCGAGGCCGCCCACGCCCAGCTCATGGCGGTCACCGCACAAATCAAACGAAGCTTCTCCGACAACGGTCGGCAACCCATGGCTGAAGAGTTGGCAATCGCTGAGAGCGTTCGAGCAGCCGTCCGTTCTTGCGTGGCATACCTTGCCACGACGGAGCCCGCCAAAGCCTAGATCGCGGCCGCCCACGCCCAGCTCGTGGCGGCCTATTCCAAAGAGATGGCGGATGCGGATGGCGAGATGCTTGCCGAGTATGGTGTGTGGATGCCATGGAGCCCCTTTCCCAGAAGACCGTCAGGCGCGAGCTGGACATGGAGGCGACGGCGGAGATCGACGAGCACCAGCCATAGAAGTACTCTTTGTTTTGTTTAATTAAGAGCGCTGGTCTTTAATTTGTTAGAGTAATGTTTAGGTCAGCTAGCTCTATTTAATTGCTGAACTTGCTAGATTAAGAAGTGTGGGTGTGCTGTAGTCTCCTTTGTGTACCCAAATTATGCAATGACGTGGATGACCACTGTAACAGGGAAATTCGAACCAAAATTTTGACGTTCAAACTCATCACGCACTGGTTAAGCTATCTGAATCGTTTGTGATGTTCACATATCATACACAGTTCTGAATAAGGGACCGTGCCTGATGACGCTTTGCGCGCCAGTTTTTTCGCTGAAGCGATTCCAAATTTCCGGCTTCCGCGGAAATATCTACCTCCCCGCCCCCTCCCCCTTACCAAAAGCCACATTTCCCCTATTTTCATCTTCCTTTCCAAGTTGAAACCTTCACTCCTTGTTTGCAGCGCCGCCTCCTCGCCGGCGACCCTCCTTCACGCTGCTCGGCCTCGTCTATCTAGGCAGGTAATCCACACCCGACCCCCATCCTCCTCCTTCTTCCACATCCCACATGCCTCGACCGCCGGCGCGACACCTTCCACCCAAATCACGACCCCTCCACCAAATAAGCGCCGCCCTAAGCCATGGTGCACGCAGTATAGCCAGGATCTCAAGGAGCATTTGGCAATGGAGAAGCAAACCGTGGCCGCACGCGCGGATGAGGTCACGATGGCTGCCATTCGTGCCGACCCCCAGATCTTGGAGGCGCACCTCACCGTCGAGGCCACGTGGTTGGCTGCTTTAACCGACAGTTCGTGGCGTTTTCTCAAGCCCACCCTTTTAACTGTTTGGTTAATTAGTTGTCGTGTTCAGTTAACTGTTTGGTTCAATTCTGCAAATGTGATATTCAATTCTTCAGGGTGCAATTTTGAATTGTCTTCCATGTGAGAAATAAATTGAATTTTTCTTTACAAAATACATGAGAAACAAATACAATTGCTATATTTCTAAGTTGTCAAGCATGCTTGGTTTGGTTAACTATCTGATCTTCTATTAGGAGTATGTTATATTGTGCAATGTGGTGCTCAGTTAACATTTGGCTCATTTGCTGTGGTATTTAATTAACTGTTTGGTTCAATTCTGCAATGCGATGTTCAATTATTGTGGGTGCATTCTATTATTGTTTACCATGTGAGGAATAAATTGAATTTGGTTGTACTAAATACACGAGAAACAAATACAATTGCTATATTTCCAAGTTGTTAAACATGCTTGGTTTGGTTAACTGTCTGATCTTCTATTAGGAGTATGTTATATTGTGCAATGTGGTGCTCAGTTAATGTTTGGTTCATTTGTTGTGGTGTTTAGTTAACTGCTTGGTTCAATTCTGCAATGCGATGTCCAACTGTCGTGGGTAGAACTTTGTATTGTTATGCATGTGAGGAATAAATCGAATTTGGCTGCACTTAATACATGAGAAACATATACAAGCGCTATATTTCCTAGTTCTTGATCATGCTTGGTTTGGATAAATGGGTTTTCCATGTGGCTTGAATTAATCTGATGAATCTGCAATGTGCTTATTTTTCATCAACATATTTTACTGATAGCATGCGAACCCTCACTTAACCTGATGACTAACTACCTTATATGTGTTACAGGGAAACAATGGGAAGCACTGAGGTTTACAATCGAGGTTTGCACATGCATGGTCCTTCGTCTAATAGCACATATTGTGCAATTGCAGGAACCATTCTAATATTTAGGTTTTTAACAATTTGATCTTGCACATGTAGGTCCTGCCGTCAGAGGTTTTGACCCACTGTTCGACCCTTTTTGTATATGGGGAAATGAGTTGTCCATGAATATCAGTCAAGTCAAGAAACTCACAAAGATTGTTAGGATAAAGAAATTAGCGACAAAAAACAACAAGATCTTTGTCTGCACAATGAAGAAGACATCAGTTCACTACAGGATGGTACTAACTATTATACCTAGCCTTTTTTATTTCTTTGCCCCATTTCCAATATAGAGAAAATATTTATGCACATCCTTGTTTTCAGGCCTTTCCAAAGCAGTTAACTGATGATTACATCTCAAACCACCTGTACGGTCAGGAGGCGAGGAAGGTATTCATACAACACCCACGGTTCAATATTGAAGTGTTCCTGAAGAGGACGAATGATGGACGGTCAATCATCCACAGGCACTGGCCTAAAGTTGCAAAGACCTTCAACATCAATGAAGGCTCAATATTCGCCTTCTACTTCGGCAGTTTTCCAGATGAGATACATCTGTCTATGTACCGTCTATGATGCTAATTTCGAAACGTTATAGATGTTGCATGTGAAACTTGGTGCTGGTGCAGTTGTGTAATGGGGTAGCTGAGTGCTGAAGCTATATGATGTTGTACTCTGATGTATTTCAATTATGAAAATGAAATATATTATGTGCTTAATATGAAATGTCAATTATATTAATAAATGGATTATTAATAATAAGATAATTAGCCTGCTAATTGGGTTTTTCTATTGCAAACGGTTATTGAGAAAACACAGTGGGCGATGACCTCAGGCAACGCACACAGTTTCTAGAAATAAACCATGTTAGATTAATGAACAATCACACACGACATCCTCTTGAAAACTGTTTGCGTTAGGCCACCTGGCGCAAACGTTTACCACATAAAAACTGTGTGTGATGGACAGCCTTTGCCACACAGTTTCTTCTATGCACCGTGTGTGATGCATTCAATAACGCAAGTGATAAAATTGTTAATACCGTGTGCAATGGAAACGCTATCACAAACGATTTAACGGGGAAAATTGTGTGTGATGTACCTGCGAACAGAAACGTTTTCTTTGGAGCGACTGTGTGGGATGTATATACGAACAAAAATGTTTAGCGGGGACTGACCGTGTGGGATGTACTTACGACCGGAAATGGTTTCGCCTGTATAATTGTATTTTTTGAGCACTACTGTACGTATAACCGTATTTGGTCGCTCGTCGGTCGCACACGACCTCATTTTGCCGAGCGTGTGTGCCAGGAGGGCATATCCCCGACGATTTCTGGGTCGTGTGGGAAGGACCCCCCCTATCGCCCACACTCACTTGGCGACGGTTCCAAATGCCGTCGCAGAAAGGGGTTAAAAACCGTTTGTATAGCAGCTCATTGTACTAGTGTCTTTATTTACATGATTGCATACATGTAGGGGGAGCCTATGCATGTTACATGTCCTTCCAAAGCTTTACTTGTTATTATTCATATCTTTTATCTAAGGCTTTGATGTATGTTGTCATTAATTACCAAAAAGGGGATACTGAAAGCATAAGTGCTCCCTGGGTGATTTTGGTGATTAATGTCAACATATCTCTTATTGGACTAATAGTTTCATCTAGTATATTTCAGAAAGTTCATCAAAGGTGTGGCATGGACAAGAGGATGTAGTACCCCTTCAAAATGCTAAGGACAAATATTGGCAAAAGCTCAAGACTCTTCATTTCTATTTTAGTGATCCAAGATCACATTGAGTCCATAGGAAATCCAATACTATTAAAAGGGGATGAGGTGTTGCTTAATGGTCTACTTGCTCAAAGTGCTTAGTGATATGCTCCAAAGCCCTCAACCACTTTCTCAATTCCAAATATGTCCTAAACCTAAAGTCGAACTCGGCCCCACCGATTTGATTCATCTGGCGCCACCGAGTTCACTTGACATAGCCATAGCCAGAAACCCTAAACAGTTCGGTCTCACCGATGGGATCTCGGCCTCACCGAGATAGGCTTGCAAACTCTCTGTTGCCTATTGCAATTATTTCGGTCTTACCGAGATATGCATTCGGCCCCACCGAGCTTGCTTGACCAACTCTCTGTTTGCTTATTACCAAAATCGGTCTCACCGAGTTTGTGTAATCGGTCAAACCGAGCTGAGGTTTTACCCTAACCCTAGCACACCGGTCCCACCGAGTTGATCATATCGGTCCCATCGAAAATCCCAACATTCACATTTTGAACTGAATCGGTCTCACCGAGTTCGCCTATTCAGTCTGACCGAGTTGGCTCTTTTGTGTGTAACGGTTAGATTTTGTGTGGAGGTTATATATACCCCTCCACCCTCCTCTCCATAGGTGAGAGAGCCATCAGAACATGCCTACACTTCCAGCATTCATTTTCTGAGAGAGAACCACCTACTCATGTGTTGAGACCACATTCCAATCCAACCACAAGAATCTTGATCTCTAGCCTTCCCCAAGTTGCTTTTCACTCAAATCATCTTTCCACCATAGCCAAATCTGTGTGAGAGAGTTGAGTGTTGGGGAGACTATCATTTGAAGCACAAGAGCAAGGAGTTCATCATCAACACACCATCTATTACCTTTTGGAGAGTGGTGTCTCCTAGATTGGTTAGGTGTCACTTGGGAGCCTCCGTCAAGATTGTGGAGTTGAACCAAGGAGTTTGTAAGGGCAAGGAGATCGCCTACTTCGTGAAGATCTACCCAAGTGAGGCAAGTCCTTCGTGGGCGATGGCCATGGTGGGATAGACAAGGTTGCTTCTTCGTGGACCCTTCGTGGGTGGAGCCCCCCGTGGACTCGCGCAACTGTTACCCTTCGTGGGTTGAAGTCTCCATCAACGTGGATGTACGATAGCACCACCTATCGGAACCACGCCAAAAATCTCCGTGTTTCCAATCACGTTTGCACACTCCAATCGCATCCCTTTACTTTCTTGCAACTTGCATGCTTTACTTTCCGCTGCTCATATACTCTTGCTATGCTTGCTTGAAATGTATTGTGAATGTTTAAACTTGTGCTAAAACTCCACCTTAACTTGAAGAACTTAAAAACTGCTACATTTCTTTGTTGAGGGTCTAATCACCCCCCTCTAGACACCTCTTCTCGATCCTTTCAGGTACCGTAGTTTAAAAAGAAGCCTAAAAAATTATCCAGACTTCCTGATCATAACCATTATTATTTCGCGTTTTAACCATTCAAACAAGTATTTTTTTTTCAGCCCATTGCAAAATTGATGAGGCTTTTCTAGATTATTCCAGATCCAAATAAATATTTTATTGCTAAAAATATAAACCAATTTAAAATGCGAATGGAGGTTTGAACTAGAAGTGTGTTATATTCCTGAAAATTTATAGGGAGTCTTCTCATATATAGAGGAAGCTATGATAAATTTTCTAGGATTTCCGAAGGACATATATTATTGGATTATTTTTCTAGAGCATTTTAAAGCATTTGGGAGGTTTCAAATCATCCTCAATTTTACAGTTAAACAAAAATGATGCACAATCAACTCCTAACTCTATTTCCTAAACTTGGGTTGTGACAACCCAGGGCATTATGGCCTTTGCAGATCTCACCCAAAGAGTGATAAACATCATCTTGGCTCCAAGTACACACTTTGTATGCTTTATTGGAGAGTCGCAAATATGCACTCTTGCTTCTAAATGTATGTTTAGGGTTTACCGACGAGAAATACCAAACAACATTTAGTTTGTGAAAGCATCATCATTCTCTGGTCCACCTCATCGTCAACCTCATCCATGTACAGCGAAGCGATTGGTTTATCTCTAATCCCCGTGACTTAAATAAAGAATATCGTTCTTTTTTTCCCATCGGAAGGGGTATTTCATCCAACCCTACATACACTTCCCCCTCTATGTCTACCTGTTTTGACTTTTTTCCTCTTTTCTCTGGTTTTTATCTGTTTTTTCTTGAAAACTATCTTAACAACCCACCTTTTATTGACTTACCAAATAAAATGATGCTTACTTTGGTAAGCCAATAACTTATTAACAAATAAGTGATTTCAATTTAGATAGGTAAATAACATACCTAATTTTCTAAACATTTACTTACACAACCACACTAATATGAGCAGGTAAATTACGGGATAAGATACTAGAATATTTATATATCTTCTTGCAACACACATGTATCTATACCAATATAAAAAGACCCAAATGGGCAGATCCAAACCATCTCGACCGTCAAATCATGTTATCTAGCGGTTCAAATCGCTCCAATGTTGAGCACCAAACACGTTTAACGCTCTAATTACCCACCACTGCCATTGGTTATAAACACGTTTTGACTCAATGCTATCCCTTGAAATCTGCCATGTAATTAATATCTTACCATTCCCGCGAAAAAGTAATTGATATATTACCATGCCTAATATAATGTGCAACTAATATCCTACCTAATATAAATATATACAGTGAGAGAGAAGACTCCCCTCGTATTCTGCTTGCGACTTACCCCTTCGCCTCTCCTCCAAGCTAACTGCAGCTAGGGTTTATGACTCCCGTCTACGGCACCGCCAACCTGCTTCGTCTCGTGTGGCCTTAGGGATAGGGTCATGTGGGAGGGCTCCGTTTTATACGTTTCTTTGTTTTGCTAGGTTTTGTGTCCTACTCAGGAAAACGAGACGACAGCGGCTCCTTGAAGATAGAATAAGGTTCTTCTCGCCTAGCCCCCATCCCAGCGGTCCATCTAGCATCACTGAAGGTCGTGTGGAGGTGTGTCTCTGGCGGATCTCGCAGGATTCAGTCTGTGGTTATTTTTGGTGGATCCGCTCGGATCCAGTCATCGTTCGTCCACATCATTGTGTTTTCAGGTTGGACCCTTCTGATCTACGCTTCTCTTCATCGGCGGCGGTTGCTGTTCTGGTGCGCTGGTCCTATGAGGCCTTAGCATGATGACTTCCCCGACTGTCGTCTACAATAAATTTTGCCGGCTCCGACGAGGGAGAGGCGATGACGGCGACGCGCCTTCTGCTCACTTCAGTGGTGGTCTACGGATGTGGATGTAATTTTTATTCTTCCTGGTATTCGTCGCGCTGCCATGATTGATGATAAATACAACGAAAGTTTAAAGAAAAGGACGCCGATAACGCCCACACGTGTGGGCGTTAACGGGTCTTCCCACACGTTTTGTGCGGTGTCTAAGAGGATCAGCCCATACGCCTACGTGTGGGCAAAACAAGTAATGCCCACACGCCTCCTTTTTTCTCACGGTCCTTCTCACATGCCTACGCGTGGGCAAAATAGATAACACCCACACGCCCGTACGTCAGGCCTCCTACCTCATGGTCCCGCACGCCCAGCATGACAGTCACCATGCGCCCCGCAGTTGCCATGGTCTGTACCCTCTTCCATGTTCGTTTAACTGCAGTTGCCATGTCGTTGAAATACAGTTGCCATGTCGGACAACTACAGTTGCCATGGCTGCTCAACTGCAGTTGCCATCTCAGGTCAAGTGCGAGATACCATTTTTGCACAACTGCAGTTGTTGCCATGTATGGTCTGGCTTACTATAGTTGCCATGATTTAAAAACTTTAAGGGCTGCCACCTACTAACACTAGGCAGTTGCCATGTATGGTCTGGTTTACTACAGTTGACATGATTTAAAAACTTTAGGAGTTGCCACCTACTAACACTACGTAGTTGCCGTGTAGCGCTACAAAGAGACATGGCAAAATAAGGTAAAGAGAGAGTTGCCATCTGCTTACAAGCACACTAGGGCAGTTGCCATGTACCCTGCAGAACACATGGCAACTGACATGTTCGGGTAAAAGAGATAGTTGCCATCTACTTACAAGCATACCAGGGTAGTTGCCATGTACCTGCAAAACACATGGCAATTGACAGCTTTGGGTGTGGGAGAGGAGACGGGCGTGTGGGCGAACTGATAAATGCCCACACACCGGCCCCTGTGCGTGAGTGAAAACTTACGTGTGGACGAACTGCTAAACATCCACACACCGGTCCCTCCGTGTGGTGAAAACAGACGTGTGGGCGACCAGATGAATGCCCACACACCAAACCAGTCCTACGTGGCACCACAAACATGCCAAGATTCGTGCAACCACAAACGGACGTGGATCCACGCGTGTGGGCGAGATGCAAACGCCCACATGTGTAGGCGTTAGCATTTCAAAAAAAAATACGGTGAGAGAGAGAGGAGGCAAATTGCATATATAGGGTGGGAAGAATGAGTCGGCAAGAAGATGTGCAGCACGTTTTTCATATGAGAAATTCGTCATGCCCACTAAAGGTATATTGGTTCAAAAAATCAAAATATAAACAAATGAAATTTTCATCGCTGATCGACCAACCGACCCCACTTTCAGCGAGACTCGAAGCCGCCATCCCGCGAGCCCGCATCTCCACCAACCAACCCGCGCACGTAAGGCCGTGAACCCATCCACCAACCGAGCATCCATCTCCGCCATCCAATCCCTCCATCCGACGGCGTGGACCGACCCTCAAACTCTTCGCGGGCTCCCACCCCCACCTACCCCACCACGCCCGCCTCAAATCCCCGCCACATCGGGAGTTACCGGACACAACCACCGCCGCCGCCGCCGCCGTCTCGCGACCAAACGACCCCCATGGCGGCCGCTGCCTCCTCCCTGCTTGCCGCCGCTGCATCCTCCAGTTCCCGAGCAGCCATCTCCGCCCGCCGCCCCCGCGCAGCTTCTGCCGCGGCCGCGGCCGCCGCCTCCATCCCCTCCTCCTCTCGCTCATCCTTCACTCCGCTCCGCGCCTCCCCCGCGACGGCTCACCGGAGCCGCGTCGTCGCCAGCGCCGCTCCCGCGATGCAGCCGCCGGCGGTGTCCAGGGTCTCCACGGTGGTCGACGTCGACCTCGGCGACCGGAGCTACCCGATCTACATCGGGCCCGGACTCCTCGACGAGCCCGACCTGCTGCAGAGGTACTCGAATTCAGCAGGGTTTTAGCTCGAGTGGCTGCTCCGTTTGGCAATTTGGTGAGCTTGTTACCTAATCTCTGCAGGCATGTGATCGGGAAGAGGGTTCTGGTGGTGACCAACACCACCGTCGCGCCGCTCTACTTGGAGAAGGTGACCTGGGCGCTCACGCACCAAAACCCTAACGTGTCGGTCGAGAGCGTGATCCTGCCCGACGGCGAGAAGTACAAGGACATGGTGCGTGCGGGATTCAGGGTTTACTCGTGCTTTAGTTCCTCTCATCACTTGGATGTAGTTAACTTGTTGCGATGCGCAGGACACACTGATGAAGGTTTTCGACAAGGCGGTGGAGTCCCGGCTGGACCGGAGATGCACATTCGTTGCGCTAGGTGGCGGCGTCATTGGGGACATGTGCGGGTTTGCTGCTGCTGCATTCCTCCGTGGTGTCAATTTCATACAGATACCCACCACTCTGATGGCCCAGGTCCAAAGCTTGATCTAAATTTACTAGAGTTTGAGGGCATTTGGTTTGGTGCTAATGTGGGGCTGGATGAATTGCTTTAGGTGGATTCGTCTGTTGGAGGGAAGACTGGGATTAACCATCCATTGGGAAAGAACTTAATTGGCGCATTCTACCAGCCGCAGTGCGTACTCATTGACACAGAGACATTGAATACATTGCCTGACAGAGAGCTAGCTTCAGGTGTCGCTGAGGTGGTGAAGTATGGGCTCATAAGAGACGCACCCTTCTTTGAGTGGCAAGAGAAGAATATGGCAGCAATATTAGCGAGGTACGAAGCAGGTTTTGAAACTGATATTAGGCGTTCAGCGTCACCAAGTGTTATTTTGATTTAGTAAGATATTAGCAAGGTAAAGACATGCAATTGCATTACATATGTGGTTGCTGTAGGGCGTTACTTATTGATTCTAAGTAGTTGTGCAGTCTAATCTTGTCTGGGGTTTTAGCTCATATTAGTATGACTTGTTAAGTTTCCTTGCCCGTTTCCAGTTTTGAAATATCGAGAATATATGTTGTCAACACTCAACACTGTCATTTGAAGGTTGCCTTAGGCCTGAACAGAAATGCCTTTGTTCTAAAATTGATATTAGGCGTTAAGTACCACCAATTTTACTTTGATATGATGAGATATTTGCGAGGTAAAGACGTGCAATTTCGCGCTACCCATTAAGGTTTAAGAATTGTGGATTCTAAGTAGATGTGCAGTCTCATCTTGTTTTTTAGCCCATATCAGTATAACTGGTTAAGTTTCCTATTCCATCCCCATTATTGAAATATTTGGAGCATATATGGTGTCAACACTGTCGTTTCATGGTGTATGTCAGCCTTAGGCCCTGAACAGAAATTATTTTGTTTAATTATTCGGTGATCTGCTGTTTGATCATGACGTTGATGTTTCCTGTTTGTTTCCGTAAACAAATACCATGGTTTCTGTTAGAAATTGAGTGCCCCCTTTGCATCGAATAGAAGTTCTCATCTCCCTGGTTGTTTGAATCATGATCTGTTTTCTATTTACATTTGTCAAAATGCTTAATTGTTAAGTACACTAGTCATACGAATAGCATGATTTAATTCAGATTTTGATTTTTTTTCTGAATGTTACTGTCTGAAATGCCATACTGCTTAGTTTGACAGAACAGAGCGACAAAACATACCATGTTCCACAGCTAATTTATAAATGCTATTTGATTTACATGTCATTCTTAGCTCTCCATGTTTTGCTTTGCTATCCTGTTCCCTAGGGTGGATTTAGATAGAGCCATATAACCATTCCATTCTTCTACTATTCATGCTACTGCTGACCTTTATTTGTTGAAATAACGGAATAGCTTTCTCTCATTACAATTTTGCATGCTTCGGCGATGTCTTAATTCAAATTGTATGTTTGTAGAGAACCAAGTGCCCTGACCTACGCTATAAAGAGATCATGTGAAAACAAAGCTGAAGTTGTTGCTCAGGATGAGAAGGAAAGTGGTCTTCGAGCAACACTAAACCTGGGTCATACATTTGGTCATGTATGTGATATCTCCGACCATTGTTGTTTTTTATGTTAGTTTTATCTGTCTTGCATTATGATGGTCCATGTAAACATAATTGGATGAGTTGCCAATCCAGTAAGAAGTTTGCTTTATTTTTGTTGCTACTACCTACTCCCTCCGTTCGGAATTACTCGTCCAAGAAATGAATGTATCATTTTTATCCATTTTTGTGACAAGTAATTCCAAACGGACTCGTGTACTCATTTTTTTGCTTGCTAAAATAAAAAATAAAACAAAAAAGAATAGTATTTGTTTGCTTGAAACGTCAAATACTTTTCATTGTGATCTGTAATTCATTTTTTTGTTGAGTGAGGTAGCATTATTTTTTTATATAGAAAAATTGCTATAAACCTGTAGTGAATAACATCTGAAACAAAGTTGTGCTTATTGATGATATTTTTTATGCTAGTTTACCACATTATGTTCTTTGTCTATATGGTACGTTGACTCTGCAGACTGAAATTATAATTTTCTTCGTTAATGGTATATTTGTGGTATGGGTATTTGTTTTTGAAAAATGAAATCCTGAATTTATTTTTAAGCTGCACCATCCCACCAGGTATTACATGTCTTAACTATTTGGGTACCCCTCTAGCAGGAAATAAGCAACCTGAACTCACCAACTTTTTTGGGAATTCGATAGCAACCTTCTGTTTTGTGAGGCATCCATGCTACTCACTGATCATTAATCGTTTCATTTAATTGCCAGGCTATAGAAACAGGGCTTGGCTATGGAGAATGGCTCCATGGGGAAGCCGTTGCTGCTGGAACGGTAAGACCAGTTGAATATTTGATACACCTCTTAATCATGACTTTATCTGGTTTCCTTATCGTCGTCTTCTGTTTCCGTGTTGGCACTACGATAGGTTATGGCAGCTGACATGTCTTACCGCCTGGGCTGGATAGACGAGTCCATCAAGAAACGGACATTTGACATACTAGATCAAGCCAAGCTTCCCGTGACACCACCAAAGGGCATGACGGTGGAGAAGTTCAAAAACATCATGGCTGTAAGTACCTTAATATTGGCAGAAGCAGGCTGATATGCTTGGACATCTCAGTTCCTTTTTAGCATTGATGAAAAACAGCCTTAATGATTGATTCCTTGCATGGCGCATCAGGTCGACAAGAAGGTCGCGGACGGATTGCTGAGGCTCATCCTTCTGAAAGGACCTCTGGGAGGCTGCGTTTTCACCGGTGAGTACGACAGGAAAGCACTGGACGAAACCCTCCGTGCGTTCTGCGACAACTGATCGTTGTCAAGCTGGAGACCCAGCACTTCTGTATACTAGTAGGCTGTAATATCATACCAGACAGAGAGAGTGAGAGTGCATTGTGTGCTACCTTTATTTTTTCATTTCGTTTTGGCGAGAATAATGGAATGCGGTAAGGGGTTGGTTCCAGGTCGCGGTATTAGAAATTCATTGTAGGGCATCATGCCTCAGTAATTGTGAATTGTGATCACTCATTTTGAATAACAGAATTCATTCCACTTCATTGTCTCCCTTGCGTCGCTGCTGCTCCTCTGCTGACGAGAGTTTTTGTTTCCGTTTTACCTCAGCAATAAACCTGCAAAGCCATCGCTGTTTTGTGACTTGTGTACTGTACTCGGGACAGCTTAGTTTTTCTAAACAAGTGGTAGATGGTGCACATGGCGTATCTTTGAGGGCATATTCTGCTGTGGTTGAGATTCGGAGTTGCTGCAGCGCCATTGTTTGATCTCGAGGAGATATCATGTGCCGTAAACAAGGGAAAGGAATCTCCCGGTGCAGTGTACTCGGGGGACACGATTGGTGGCCTGGCGTCCAAATAATGCGTCAGTTTTACCCGGATCCTATGAATCGAACTGTTCATTCTCATCAATCAAGTTCAAAAAGAAAAGAACTGTTCCTTCTCAAGTTCATACCCCGAAATCTGGACGTAATTTCTGCGTTGCAACACAAGCACACGAACTGAAGGCGTATAAACTTCTGACGCATCACGCATGGAGATCGTAACCCAGGCACACAACACAACTACACAAGGAACTGAAAAGAAATCAACATTAGTAGCAGTAATAAGACTGCATTAGTACATTGTTGTTACAGCTCGGAGGAGCAAACCTCGTCAGGATTCTGTCTCGGGCGGGCACGGTAAAAAAACTACCCACGATCCATATAAACGGGCTACATCCATCCGCAGCTCCCTCGCCTTGCCATCGGCCCATCACACAGCAACAGCAGCGGTGGCTAGAGCCGGAGCAGGCGGCGGAGCTCGTCGGTGGCGCCGACGTCCACGCCCCCGCCAGCCACCTGCACGGCGCACGGGGTCGGCATCTTCTTCCGCCCGGCGCCGGCGGCCAGCAGCAGTGACGTCGGCATCGGGACGCTGCTCGGCGGCGGCGACACCGAGTACATCGAGTCCATCGACGTCCACGCCGGCATAGGCGGCGCCGCTACCACGATGGGCGCCGATGCCGCCCCGCCCGCCGGCTTCTTGGGGCTCTTGTTGGCGCGCGGGTCGACCTGGCGCTGGCGGCCTGCCGGTGCCGGCGAGGCCTGGAGGTGCGCGGGCAGGGGCAGGAGCGGCGGCTGCGGGAACGGCCTGCAGGCCATCATCAGAGAAGGCGATGCTGCGGGGGAGGAGCTGCTGCTCAGGGATTTCAAACCACACTCCATCTGTGAGTCAGTCTTTGCAAATCTGGCGCCGAAACAAGCGGCTGATCTGAGCGGAGTCGGCTGGTTATTTCGAGTAAACGTCGAGAGCTGAAGAACTAAACTAGAATGCAAAGGAAATCAAGCTCCACCCAACAAAAACAGGCGGAGAGATGTAGAATGTATGTATGTGTGTATCAAAAGCCAAAGAAAAATGGAGAAGCTTGCTTGCTCGGATGCAGATCTGGATCGACTAAAACAGATCGAGATGCACAGCAGCTAGCGGCCCTGGTAAGATGGCTAAACTTGAAAAAGAAAAGAGAAAGGCCAAAAGGTGAGCCGGAGAAGAAAGAAAAGACGAGCAGAGCTGGTGAGCCAAGGGAAGGGAAGAAGATAATGGTAAGGTATCCGTTGTGGCCGTGGCCCGGCGCCCCTGCCATTATATAGGGCCGCGGCGGCAGGCAGCGGTCGGCCGGTACGGTACCACCCGCTCCTCTCCTCTCCTCCCAACGGACACTTGCGGTGGTGGGGGTGGGTGGGAGCGCGTACGTAGTACGTTAACGTACCGTGCGTTCGTGCCCCCGTGCTTGCCGTGCTCGCAGCTTCCGTTGCCTTTCCTCGGCTCGCTACGCTCGGGCGGCGAGCGGAGACCGGGCAGAATGATTTGTTTTCCGTTGGGGGACGCGCCGCATATGGGAGGTCGCGTGCGCTGCCGACAAGGCGGACTACTAGGGGAGGAGATTCGCGATCGGCCCGATGCGTGCGGGGCGGGGCTGGCCGCCGGCCGCGCGGCGCTGGCCGTGGGATCGTGGAAAGTCGCCCGGCGAGTCGGCACGTGGAAAGTCGTCTCCTGCGGCCACCGTGCGCGGTGCCTCGCCGGCCATTCACGGCTCTGTGCCGACGGAGGGGCGTGCGGCGTGCGTTACGCGGGTTGGGCGCTGGCGAACCCTGGTCGTTCGGCACGCGCACTCCGGCGTATGCGGCGGCGCATCCTCCCTGTATGCCGCTGGGTTGCCGCATGCGCGCGACTCCGGCTGGTCACGCCTCCGCGCGCCGTGCGTGCGTACGGTACGGGCGTGCACCGTGGTTCGGAGGGGGTGCTTGCTTGTATGGACTATGGAGGCGGAGTTGGCGATGGTCGTGTTTATGTTTTGGACGGTCGCCTGCCTCGGCTCCGGCATCGGGACCCGATCGAGGTCGTGTTTCTCGATCAAAGGATCTCATGCTCCCGATTCATGAAATTACTACTCCGTGTGTAAGCCATCTTAGGTTGTGTATCGTGACAAAGGCAGAGGGGAAAACGAGAGAAGTTAATGTTTTTTTGCTAGTTAATAGCATTGCATGCAATGAATTAACCACTGCATGTCATGTTTGGCAGTCTTAAGTCATTGAAAGCATGCACAGCTCACATTTCTTATTGGTTGATATGTCACAAAACAAGAAACGAGGAGGAAGTTAATGTACCGTGCCTAATTATTTTGAGATTATTTGGTTTTCGTAAGGTGACTTACACACCTAGACGGCGGGAGTAAGAGCATCTCCAGCCGCGCCCCCAACAGGCCCCCCAGGCCACTTTTTCGGCGCCGGCGCCAAAAAAACGCTCCAGTCGCGCCCGCAGGACGCCGAAAATCGCCGGTTCGGCCCTTTTTTCTGCCCGGCGGTCACAGGCCGAACCCGGCGCACTGGGGGGGCAATTGGGGGCTCCGGCGCAAGGGAAAAGCGCGGCTGGCCCACACCGTCAGGGGAAAAGTCAAGGTTTTCTTCCCCGACTCGCCTCCCACCCCCCGCGCCCTCGGCCACCACTAGCTATATATCCCGGCGCCGCCCGCCGCCCTTCACCGCTAGGTAGCCATTCCCCGCCGGAAAAATAGCAGAGCTTCGCCGCGGCAGCCCCTCCAACAGCAGCTGGGCGTTTCCGGCCGCGGAGGGGCAGTTTAGCGGCGGGTACACGCCCACCGGGCGCAAGGTGTTCGGCGATAGACTCGGATGACGAGGAAGCGCTCACCGCGCTGCTGGAGGAGGAAGCCGAGGCCGACGTCTAGGAAGAAGAGCATCTCATGGTGCTCGCCCAGCTGCTGGCGAGCAATGAAAAGCCGCGGTGAGGTGGCTCGGCGCCGGGGCGGGTGAAAGCAAAGAACCGGCATCGTCTCGAAGGCTACTGCATGCTCTACTCCGACTACTTCGTCGATGCTCCATTTCACAGCGAGAAAACATTTCGGCGCCGTTATCGGATGAGCCGAAAGCTCTTCCTCGGGATTGTGATTCCATCCGGGAGTTCGACAACTACTTCAAGTGCAAGATGGATTGCACCGGCGCCCTTGGATTCACCTCCATCCAGAAGTGCACGACAGCGATGAGGATGCTTGCATACGGAGCTCCCGGTGATTCACTCAACGACTATGGGCGCATGGCCGAGTCCACCAGCATAGAGTGTTTCTACAAGTTCTGTCGGGCAGTGGTGGCAGTGTTTGGACCGCAATACTTGAGAACACCCAATGCGGAAGACACTACTCGGATCCTAGCACAGAATGCAGGAAGAGGATTTCCTGGGATGCTTGGAAGCATCGACTGCATGCATTGAAAATGGAAGAATTGCCCATTTGCTTGGCAGGGGATGTACAAAGGCGCCAAAGGCGGTTGCAGTGTTGTACTTGAGGCGGTGGCCACACAGGACCTCTGGATTTGGCACTCCTTCTTTGGTATGCCAGGAACTCACAATGACATCAACGTGCTGCAGTGCTCTCCTGTCTTTGCCAAGCTTGTTGAAGGTCATTCTCCTCCGGTGAACTTCGAGATCAATGGGCGGCACTACAACAAGGGGTACTATCTAGCTGATGGCATCTATCCGAGATGGTCGACATTTGTGAAGACGATCTCAAACCCTGTGCCAGGAGGCAAGAACGCCTGGTTTGCGAAGATTCAGGAGGCTTGCAGGAAGGATGTCGAGCGGGCATTTGGTGTGCTCCAATTTTGATTTGCCGTTGACCGGTACCCCGCTCAGACCTGGTCCAAAGATCAAATGTGGGAGATTATGACTTGCTGTGTCATCTTGCACAACATGATCATCGAGAGCGAGCAAGAAGACCCAGTGTTTGACACTGAACCATACTACAGGCAGGGTCCTCTAGCCGAAGTTGAGCATCAGCTACCGGCAACCTGGACTGCCTATCTCAGTATGCGTCAGGAGATTCGAGACCCACAGGTGCATCATCAACGTAGAAAGATCTGATTGAGCACCTATGGAGGCTCAAGGGGGACGCCGGGCGCGACGTGTGATGAAATATGAGTTTTTATTTGTTGAACTATATAATTTGTATTGAACTATTTGTTGTTGTACTATTTTGTTGAAGTATTTGATTTTTCTGTGATGAAATATGTGATAAGAAAAAATTTATGTTGATAACTGAACGCTGAGACACGGCGAACCACGCCGAATATGGGCCTATTCTCGCTCATATGGGCCCTTTATTCGCCAAAATGGGGCTGAAAACTGGGCCAATTTCGGCGCCTGGGGGCGACGACTGGCAAAACCGCCCCAGCGCCGATTGTATCGCCGGCTCGCCCCCGGGGGCGATTTTTATGCGTCCTGGAAGGGCCAACGGCTAGAGATGCTCCAAGACAAACACCAATCCGACAAAAGCCAACACACACACACACACTTGTTTACGGTCACAGCACCTCGGTCACTGGCATGAATTTGTGAGTCATGCATTGCCAAATCGGACTATCGTGTGTATATGTGTATGTAACCGGACCTCACTTTCTATGTATGTTTTCTTTTTGACAAAAAGGGCAATATGATTTTGCTGATTAAAACCGTGGATCACAATATGTCAATCAGAAAAAATAAATAGTACTAGGAAAAATTACATTTATTAGCAATCGAAAACAAAACAACAAAAATCCATCCTATATCTAGTGTCCTCTCTACTTCCGTCTAACTACACCGACATAACGAAGCTCCACCCGGTTTCAGGACGATCGATGTGCCAAACTAGCCCAAGAACCACGTAGCCTCTTGTCTCTTAATTTGTTTGGATTGGATTGGATTGGATTGCTCTCGGTTAAGCACCACTGTACATGTACAGCCTGCACTGTGCAGCAGGGACATGTTAAAATGATACAGAGATGGATCCTGGTCGTGTACCCCGCAAATCCTCTGGACACCCGTGACATCACAAATAAGAAAATTATTGCTGAAATTAGAACGATCATAGGTTGTGTTGACGATTCAGCTTACATTTTCTGTACTTCTGCTTAGTACGCACTCGTACGTTGTTGTGGTTCAGGTGCAAGGAGAATGCGCATGTTCTAGTTGTGTGCGGCGCCGACAAGAAGGGGACTCTAGGGAGATTCTATGAATGAAATCCAACAAAATTATGTTGAGCTACAGGCCCTTACGAATGTAGTTTTATTGCAAGATCTGTACAATGTATATTGGAGTAGTTCAGAACACAGAGAGGCATTTTTCTTTCGGTGATCACAGAAGCTCATGAAAAGCGGATATCTTGCTTGCATTCACAAAATTCAGACTGACCAGCAAGTAGTAATAAGAAGCGCAGCTCCACTGCCTCGGCGACATCTATACAGTTACAATGACGTTGATGTCCGGTACATACAATACATACAGAGTCCTAATAAGTGACTCCGTACCTGAATTACCATAAGGTGTGTATCATCATACTATAATAAGCAGTCTAATTACTACAGTAATTACTAGCACCTGCAACATGAATGTGGACCAAGAATGTTGTCCATGAATCCGCAGAGGGACCGTCACAGTCCAACTTCACCTGCCATCCGGATGCATGATCTGCGAGAAAACGGCGCTCGGGGTCAGCCCGTCCGAGTCCATGCTCGCGATGCTCCGCCCCGTCATGCTCATCGTGGTCGTGGACGTCGTGGTGGTGCTTGCGTCCGTCGACGGCTCGTCCGACTGCAGCCTGGTCATGACGAGGGGCGACGCGCCGGACGACGACCGCGTCCCCTCCGTGAGGCTGCCGGTGTCCTCCTCGCTCTCCTGCAGCTGGAGCGCGAACTCGAGGTTCCAGAGGACGTCGCCCATGGACGGCCTGTCGACGCTGCGGTCGGCCACGCATTTCTCCGCGGTGTCCGTGAACTTGAGGAAGCACTGGGGCGCGATCTTCCCCTGGAGCACCGGGTCGATGACCTGGCCGAGCACGCCCTGCTTCTGGCAGCGCAGCGCCCAGTCGGCCAGGCTAATCTGCTCCTTGGGCAGCGTGGGGCTCAGCGCGGGGCGCGCGCAGAGCACCTCGAAGAGCACGACGCCGAAGGAGTAGACGTCGGACTTCTCCGAGAGCTGCTGCCGGCGGAAGTACTCCGGGTCGAGGTACCCGAAGCTGCCCTTGACGACGGTGCTGACGTGGGTGGCGTCCATGTTGGGGCCCGTCTTGGACAGCCCGAAGTCGGAGACCTTGGCGACCCACTTGTCGTCCAGCAGGATGTTGGTGGTCTTGACGTCGCGGTGGATGATGGTGTGCTTCACGCCGGTGTGCAGGTAGTAGAGGCCCCGGGCGGCGCCGATGCAGATCTCCAGCCGCTGCTTCCACGACAGCGGCGGGTTCTTGGTGTTGTAGAGGTGCTCCCGGAGCGTGCCGTGGGCCATGTAGTCGTACACCAGGATCATCTCGCTCTTGTCCTCGCAGTAGCCGATGAGGGACACGAGGTGCCGGTGCCGGAGCTTGGACAGCATCTCGATCTCCGTCTGGAACTCATGGACGCCCTGCTCCGACATCGGGTTGCACCGCTTGATCGCCACCTTGGTGCCGCTGTCGATCTCCCCGAGGTACACGTTCCCGAACCCACCTTTGCCGAGCAGGAAGGCTTGGTCGAAGTTCTTGGTGGCGGTCTGAAGGTCGGCGAAAGTGAAGTGGCGGCAGAGATTGGATGGCAGTGTCGACCCAGTG
The DNA here is from genome assembly GCF_018294505.1 of Triticum aestivum. Taxonomy (NCBI): domain Eukaryota; kingdom Viridiplantae; phylum Streptophyta; class Magnoliopsida; order Poales; family Poaceae; genus Triticum; species Triticum aestivum. The sequence continues at coordinate 428,698,720 of NC_057808.1, read as the reverse complement.
GTGGCCGTGTTTCCCGACATGGCTGATCGTGATCCGCTGTACTCGGTGAGAGGAGTCCAGTGACCATCTTCAGATTTACCACCAGGATCCTTGGATGTCTTCTTCTTCTTCTTCTTCTTGTTCTTTCGTTTGCAGATGATGCAAACGCCAAAACACGCGGCCAGTAGCACTATGAAACCACCAACAGCTCCACCTATGATGGCCGCGACCGATTTCATTTTGCCAGATGCCGCGCTGGGACTGGCATCAGCTGGCTTTTGTGGAAGTGGAGGATTGAGCCCAGAAAGATTGTTCGGTGATCCGTAATTCTGTAGCTTGAAGACCTCCAGACCATTCAGTATTGCATCAAAATACTCTGGTCTGCTTGAAAGATCAGGGTGGAGTGCAATCCACATGTCCACCTGACCGAAACCAGCAGCCATGATAACATAGTCCGTGTATGTTGTTCTACCGATTCCTCCGCTCCAGACGATGACATCCATTTGCTCCTGAGCTGTCTGGTTGTTGATGTAGATGAAGAAGGACCTCTGATTGATCTTGATAATAGGATACTGAATCTCACAGAAATGGAACCTTAGGAGGTAAAAGAACCCCGCATCAACCGGTAAAATCCATGTAAGGTTGTAGTTGAGGTTGATCTGTGCAGTTGGCCCCATCGACCGAGCTGTACCATAGACATCAGGTGGCGCCGTGTACTTCGGCACTTTGGATGTATAAGTGATGGTCAAATTATCATCTTTGGAGAAGGTCACCCCAGAGCCACCAGCTATGTACGGGGCGTCATTCGCCCATGAGCGGTAGAAGCCCCCCAAGTCACCTTTCGGGGAAATGGCTTGGCCCCCGACATTGAGCCGGTACATAGTCTGGAGGCTCGAGCTAGTGTCGAATGAGAATGGGGCTGTGTTATCACCGACATTTCTTGTGTCAGGTGCTGTGAAGATGTCAGGAGTGGGCACAATCTCAATGCCGTTCACAAATGCGTAAGAACCATTGCGATGTGCAGATGGGGCGAAGGTGAGGTCCAAGGAGGATCCTGAAGAAACATTCACCGAGAACTCACGCACAAGGAAGGCAGAAGTGATCGCCTGAGCTGTTTGCGAAGCACTGAAGTCATTTAAGAGGACAAGTTTCGGCGTCGTGACACTGAAGAAGGCATCTGAGACGGCATAGTTTGGATAAGCAACCGGATAGAAGTAGAGGCGCAAGAACATGCGGCCTGGTTTGACAGAGAAGGAATATGTGTAGTTTGAAGTGAAGATGCGTGCGGTCATAAAAGGGACCGTGGAGGGGAGCGAAGGGTCTTGGTTTGGAGCAGTGGCTGCAACTCCTTTCAATGATGGCGCGAACTTGGAGCCGGTGTCCCCGTCCCAAGTACGGCCACTATCATCGTCGCCTTGCACTGATGCACCGCAATTTACGAGGATGAGGCCAGTGGAGTTGTTATCAGCCGCCATGGCAAGCGACAAGAGAGATAACAGTATGAGGCATGTGAGGGTAACTGGTAGGGCTGGGAACGCCATTGCGGTGGTTGGCGTACCAGAATCAACTTGCTATAGGATGTCAGTCTCTAGGCGCAGCTGCATAATGCAAGAACATTGTGATTTTCTTCACTGTCCACAAAAATGGAGGATCTTAGAACTATTTGTTCAGTGAAGAAGGCACACCTAGAAAGCCACGGAACCCTGCAAAAAAAGTTGATAATTCAGTAAACTGAATGAATCGTCGGAATTTGAAAAACAGTTAGTAGTAACTGCAAGCAATTTGAAGTTGCTGGTTTAATCAAAAGTTGGAAGCTGTAGGACAAGAATTTAGCTATCATAATTTCTCAATTCAGCTCTTGTGTATTCTTAATTTCTTCAAATAAGAAAAAAGAACTTTGAGAGAATTTAGCAATCATAAGGGGAGATGCAGCAGCAGCAACTGTATACATACAGAGAAACTTTAAGAAAATAAAACATCAGGGAAAAAGTAGCTAGCACTCGTACATATCTGTGAATGGAAACATCACGCCAAGAACCAGAAGAGAAACATAGAGCACAGTCCTGAATGATGGATGATTCTACATCAAGAAAAGAAACCGGTGGACAACTAACCTTCTATTTCTCGGAAATGGTATTTCCCCTAAAAAAAAGACGGCCTGGTCTTGTTGCTAGGCCGGAGCTCACATATACTCTTCTAAGACTAACAATCCAAACCACCAAGACAGGAGAGGGTGCCCAGATGGCTGGCACGCAAAGCTAAATCACCAGGCCGGCGGGTCGTTGACGAAAGAAGTAAACAAACATCAGGGGGCGAATCCCTTGATTTGCCGAATTTGGCGCCAAAACTACAACTACTGGAACCCGTCAGGCACAATAATGGAACCATATAGGAGAGCCCATCCAACCGAATCAAAAAGACGACCGAGGAGGAGGAGGAGGAGGAGGAGGAGGCATGGTTACCTGAGCATGAAGGAAGGAAGGAAGGCCGAGCTCACCCGTGTGGGAACTGGGAGTGGGAGGAGAGATCGGGGCCGCGGGGGAGGTGAAGATGGCCCCGGCGGCGGCGGTTCACGCCGCGTTTGGTGGGCAAAAGTAGCGAGAAATGGAGCACGCGCTGGCTCAGTGCTTTCTTTTCGGGGGGATTGTTCGCGTGGTACTCGGGTACATTAGCACTAAATATTGTACTCGTGCTACTGGGGTTTTACATACAAGTACCTCTACTCGTACAAAATCTATTCAGCGGTTCTTTAGATTCGAAACATCAAAATCGCTAATGTTATTGGTCTAATCGATTTTTGATGATGTAAGTACACTCCGTTTCTTTCCCAACCCTACTCTTGCAGGCTCCATCCAGTAATTTCGTGTTGCCCAATATGAGTGCACGGGAGCAAATTCCCCGATGACGAAACTAGTGACTACCACCTCCGTCCTGGTTTACTAATCCCCTTGTATTTTGGGTCATATTTTGATTATGATTTTAACTAGTAAAAAAAAATATAAACTATACATAGCAAAAATAATACAAATAGGAACTAAGTTCAAATATCCAAATACGAATCTGACGATATAATTTCGGGTAACATGCATTAATATTTGCTAGTCAAATATGTGGTTAAGCTTTAGCCCAAAATGCGACGGGACTAATAAACGCAGACGGGGGTAGTAGTTGTTAGTTCTAAACCATTCCCTCTCTGGTGAGGGGTGTTTTGTTGAGTTACCGGTAGCGGGGGCTCACCATCTTCTACAATGTTTGACATTTGCACCTGACGGATATTAACTCTTTCCCTCTCTTGACGGCGTCGAAAGTTCGATTGACACTTTGTCCCATGGACAACATGGCATACAAAAATTCCCTGATCAGTTTGGACAAAAAGGAAGAATCGTTTCAGAATTTATTTCAACGAGATCATATTAGCACGGTGCATATTAATCACGATACTCTTGCAAGAGGTGACTTTGGGTGCGCCACTTTGTAACTTCCCTGTTGTCGGTAGGTCGCTGCCCCCCTTCCTACAGTGGCCTTGAGCACGGGGAGGGCCCGGTCTACCAGATGGAGATGCAGTTTCCCTGGCAATTTTAGGCAGGTGTTTGTTGTCCGTTGTTTTGACCATTCCGGCGATGGTGTACAACAAAGTCATCATGGACGACGTGTCATTGACGTGGCGGTGGAATCAACCCGCGAATAATTCCTTCTCAAGCCTTTCCAGCACGATGGTGTTTTTTTTGGCAACATCGTTGTTTCGCGGGTATACGTCCCTTTTGTTTACTCTGGACATGAGGTTATGATTTGCACGGTTTGTCGTGGTGGAGAGTCTTCCCTTCAGGATTGTGTCCTCCAGCCTCATCTTCGACACTGCGCCTTTTGGTGCCGGCGTGAGGCACGCGAGACATTTTCGAGGTCGGGCTCTTGGATCTACGAGTCTTTCGGTTTGTACGCCTTCTTCTCCGTTGCGATGATCTGGCAAGACCATGACCTCATGTCCATGGTGAACAATGTTTGGTTGGCTTGGCATTGGAGTGACTTGCGGCGGCGCGCCATCAACCTGGCAACATGAACTTTAATATATTTGTACTATCTATTGCTTTTAATAGATTTGAATGTTTTCTCAAAGAAAAAAGAACCTGAACATTTCTCGCAAAAAAAAAGAGAACCTGAACACGTGTTGTCCGTGAGACGAAGTAGTAGTTTCACGAAAGCATAGGGCTGTCTTACGCTATGTAGCCACCCAGTGGAGCAGCCTGTGGCCAGTCAACCGGTCAAGAGAAAGCGACGGCCACGAATTATTGCGGGCCCGCCCCCCCTGAGACTAGCGCCATGCCATTATTATCCAGGACCCTTTTTCTTTTTTGCAACTAGTATTATATTATTATCCCGGTTCCGGATCGGCACTGGGAAGCAGCTTGGGCGTGGTTCAATGGCGAGTCGCGGTCGAGCTCCCGTGTGAAGCATGCAACCCATGGAAAAGACCGGCAGACTTGGTAAACTAGTCATTAAACGTGAGACGCCGAGTGTGTAGACTGTAGAGGTAGACCTCCGCCGGTCAATGGCTGGACCCCAGAATCCCAGATACAGATAGATAGGTGCGGTACGGTGCCGTAGCTCTCGCCGTTGGCCCCTGTTTTGGCACCAAGGGCACGTCGCCGCGCGAGGTCTTCGGTGGACTTGTCAACGGAGAAAGGGGCGTGCGGAAAACATTCCCGGAAGATCCCTGGCGGCGAATCCATCCGTTCGGTAGCTGGAGAGCTCGCTGGGTTCAAATAATCCAAAGTCGTGGCTAAGTCTCATCTAGACGGGAGACTTAACTATATGTCTCATCTAACTCCTATATTATTCGCAAGCACACTTGGCACCACATCCCCATCCTATTCCAAGAAATCACCTTCCACGGCCTCCGTTGTCCAAATGCGCAGTCCCTCGGCATTCTTCCGAGATTGTTTCAATCCACGAGCTTTCTCAAACTTGAGCTATCACACTTGGCGGGCTCAGGCTACAATCGACTTTTGGTTGGATAAAATCGAGATTTATTTGTGTTCAAGAGACAAAAAGCAGCAAACTTATTATTTACCATGGTTGTTTAAAAGTTAGTGGTTGTAGTCCATTTTATTACTTGGATCTTTGTTCCTTCTGTGGAACAATGGGGAGGGCTTTTCGTAGGCCTATATATTGATTTCTATGATGCCGATAGTCATTTTCACGTCAGTTGGAAAATGCAGGCCGATTTTGTCTATACACCCAAATCAAGACGAAAAAGAATTCCACGGCTCAGAAGGACTTTACAACCCTTGCTCGATCAGAAAAAGAAAAGTCAATTTTCAATCAACTAATAGATGCCATCAGCCCACTTCCAATCAAACAATAACTACTATGAAATAGGTGCGTTTCATATTAGAGTTTTGTTAAAGGACAAAATTTCTCAGGAGAAATATAGTCAATGTATATGGTGCCCTTCATAATAAATATAAGAAACTATTCCTTGTAGAATTACTGCAGTTTTTTTTTAAATGCAGTACAAACACATACACTCATATATATGCAATATACTCACACCTAAGACGCAGGCCCACCCTGCTCATATGAGCAGCTCCACGAGACTGAGCCAGTAGAACTTGAAATTGACGAAGTCGCTACATATGCCTCACAGTTAACAGGCACGTCATGCCTGAAGAAATAGAATCGAAACCTGAAATAAATTCAAAAAATACTATCGACCGGCAAGATCGCCGGGGTAGGCCCATGACGAGGATATGGCCCAGCAGGCCCAAACGGCCCAAGTCTTCACCAAGAAAATCAATCAGCTGTGCCGGCATCATCAAGCCCATTCAGCTAGCCTGCACCACAACGTTCATCCGACTGAATCGGCCGTGTAGCATTTAAGACTATCGTTACCCATGAAGCCATCAAATCTATGTTGGGGAACGGTACATGAAATAAAATCTACGCACACAAAGATCTATCCATGGAGATGTATAGCTACGAGAGAGGGATAGCATCTACATACCCTTGTAGATCGCTAAGCGGAAGCGTTTATCACGCGGTTGATGTAGTTGTACTCTTCGTGATCCGATCACTATCCAACCGATCTAGTGCCGAACGGATGGCACCTCCGAGTTTAGCACACGTGCGGCTCGATGGCGTCTCCTCCTTCTTGATCCAGCAAGCGGGAGAGAAAAAACAGATGAGATCACAACCAACACGACGACGCGGTGATGATGGTGGTGGTGGAGCACCGACAGCGCTTCGCTAGCTAAGTATCGCCGGGACGAGGTGGTGGAACTACGGAGTAACAGGAGAGAGAGGGGCGCCAAGGGCTTGGTGTGTCCTCTTGGGGCGCCCCTCCCCTCTATATATAGGTGGAGGGGCGTGGGAAACAACCCCTCCGAGCCCTAGGGCGCAGCTAAGGGGGAGAGAACCTGGACTCCAAGTCCAATCCTATTCCTACTAGGACTCCTTCCTTTTTATGCCTTCCTAGCCACATGGGATTTTGAGGACTTAGTGCGCCTAGCCCAATAAGTCTAGGGCGCCTCCTCGCAGCCCATGCTAGCCCTTGGGTCATGGTGGACCCACTTTTGGACTTCCGGACCCCTTCGGAACCTTCTGGAAGCTTCCTGGTACAATACCGAAAAAACTGCACCTTTTTTCGGAACCCAAAATATGACTTCCTATATATAAATCTTTACCTCTCGACCATTCCGAGACTCCTTGTGACGTCCGGGATCTCATCCGGGACTCCGAACAACATTTGGTTACCACTCATCAAATATCCCAATACTACTCTAGCGCCAACGAGCGTTAAACGTGCGGCCCTGCGGGTTCGGGAATTATGTAGTCATAACCGAGACACCTCTCCGGTCAATAACCAATAGTGGGACCTGGATGCCATATTGATTCCTACATATTCCACAAAGATCTTTTATCGGTTGAACCTTTATGACAACATACGTAATTCCCTTTGTCTGTCGGTACGTTACTTGCCCGAGATTCGATCGTCGGTATCTTCACACCTAGTTCAATCTCGTTACCGGCAAGTCTCTTTACTTGTTCCGTAATACATCATCTCATAACTAACTCCTTAGTCACTTTGCTTGCAAGCTTCTTATGATGTGTATTACCGAGAGGGTCTAGAGATACCTCTCCGATACACGGAGTGACAAATCTCAATCTCGATTCATGCCAACTCAATAGACACCTTCGGAGATACATGTAGAGCATCTTTATGATCACCCAGTTATGTTTGTGACATATGATAGCACACAAGGTATTTCTCTGGTATCCGGGAGTTGCATGATCTCATGGTCGAAGGAATATGTATTTGCCATTAAGAAAGCAGTAGCAATAAACTGAACGATCATCTGCTAAGCTAACAGATGGGTCTTGTCCATCACATCATTCTCCTAATGATGTGATCCCATTATCAAGTGACAACACATGTCCATGGTTAGAAAACCTTAACCATCTTTTGATCAACGAGCTAGTCTAGTAGAGGCTCACTAGGGACACGGTATTTGTTTATGTATCCACACATGTATTTAAGCTTCCGGTCAATACAATTCTAGCATGAATAATAAACCTTTATCATGAATAAGGAAATATAATAATAACAACTTAATTATTGCTTGTAGGGCATATTTCCATCAATCTAGTTATATCACAACACCATCAAGACACTAGTCATGGTCAGCTTTAATGTGTCATTATTAGTATGTGGCCATGTGGCATTGTATTCCCTGCTTCGTCACCCCCATATAACGTGAAGTCGGAGTTTATTCTAGACAAGCTCGATAGGTCCAACAAGATCGACGAGATCATATATTGTAACCACATTATTCATACGAGAGAGAACATCCAATAAGATGTAACGCCCCAACCAAACTCACCGGTTGACCCACGAGTTCCCGACCATTGCACCTAGGATCTAGATGACCCCACATACTGATACGTCCATTTTGCATCATGCTTTTATATTGATATTTATTGCATTATGGACTATTATTACACATTATAGCACAATACTTATGCCTTTTCTCTCTTATTTTACAAGGTTTACGTGAAGAGGGAGAATGCCGGCAGCTGGAATTCTGGGCTGGAAAAGGAGCAAATATTAGAGACCTATTCTGCACAACTCCAAAAGTCCTAAAACTTCACGGAGAGACATTTTGGAATTAATAAAAAATATTGGGCGAAGAAAGCACCAGAGGGGGGCCACCAGCCATCCACAAGGGTGGAGGGCGTGCCCCCCTACCTTGCGGGCACCTTGTCAGGCCTCCGATGCCCATTTTCTGCTATATGGTGTGTTTTGACCTGGAAAAAAAAATAAGAAGGAAGCTTTCGGGATGAAGCGCTGCCGTCTCGAGGCAGAACCTGGGCAGAACGAATCTAGGGCTTCGGCGGAGCTGTTCTGCCAGGGAAACTTCCCTCCGGGAGGGGGAAATCGAAGCCATCGTCATCACCAACGATCCTCTCATTGAGAGGGGGTCAATCTCCATCAACATATTCACCAGCACCATCTCCTCTCAAACCCTAGTTCATCTCTTGTATCCGATCTTTGTCTCAAACCTCAGATTGGTACCTGTGGGTTGCTTGTAGTGTTGATTACTCCTTGTAGTTGATGCTAGTTGGTTTATTCAGTGGAAGATCATATGTTCAGATCCTTAATGATAATTAATACTCCTCTGATTATGAACATGAATATGCTTTGTGAGTAGATACGTTTGTTCCTGAGAACATGGGAGAAGTCTTGTTATAAGTAATCATGTGAATTTTGTATTCGTTCGATATTTTGATGAGATGTATGTTGTCTTTCCTCTAGTGGTGTTATGTGAACGTCGACTACATGACACTTCACCATAATTTGGGCCTAGGGGAAGGCATTGGGAACTAATAAGTAGATGATGGGTTGCTAGAGTGACAGAAGCTTAAACCCTAGTTTATGCATTGCTTCGTAAGGGGCTGATTTGGATCCATATGTTTCATGCTATAGTTAGATTTATCTAAATTCTTCTTTCGTAGTTGAGGATGCTTGCGAGAGGGGTTAATCATAAGTGGGAGGCTTGTCTAAGGAAGGGTAGCACCCAAGCACCGGTCCACCCACATATCAATTTATCAAAGTAACGAACGCGAATCATATGAGCATGATTAAAACTAGCTTGACAGTAATTCCCATGTGTCCTCGGGAGCGCTTTGCTTTATATAAGAGTTCGTCCAGGCTTGTCCTTTGCTACAAAAAGGATTGGGCCATCTTGCTGCACCTTAATTACTTTTGTTACTTGTTACCCGTTACAAATTATCTTATCACAAAACTTTCTGTTACCGATAATTTTAGTGCTTGCAGAGAATACCTTGCTGAAAACCGCTTGTCATTTCCTTCTGCTCCTCGTTGGGTTCGACACTCTTACTTATAGAAAGGACTACTATAGATTCCCTATACTTGTCGGTCATCAAGACTCTTTTCTGGCGCCGTTTCCGGGGAGTGGAGCGCCTTTGGTAAGGAAACATTTATATAGTGTGCTGAAATTTACTGTCACTTGTTACTATGGAAAATAATCCTTTGAGGGATTTGTTCAGGGTATCTTCACCCCGACCGGAAGAGAAAAGAGTTGCCCCTCAACCTACTGAACCTACTGAAAATATTTATTATGAAAGTCCTTCGGGTATGGTAGAGAAACTGCTGGCTAATCTTTATACAGGAGATGGAACATTACATCCTGATATGCACCTAATCTATGTGGATGAAGTTTGTGGATTATTTAAGCTTGCAGTTTTGCCCGAGGATGTCGTCAAGAAGAAGGTCTTCCATTTATCTTTGAAGGGAAAGGCATTGACATGGTATAGGCTATGTGATGATATTGGATCATGGAACTACAACCGATTGAGATTGGAATTTCATCAGAAGTTTTATCCTATGCATCCGGTTCATCGGGATCGGAATTATATATATATATATATATATATATATATATATATATATATATAACTTTTGGCCTTATGAAGGAGAAAGTATCGCTCAAGCTTGGGGGAGGCTTAATTCAATGTTATATTCATGCCCCAATCATGAGCTTTCAAGAGAAATTATTATTCAGAATTTTTATGCTCGGCTTTCTCATAATGATCGATCCATGCTCGATACTTCTTGTACTGGTTCTTTTATGAAGAAGGATATTGAATTCAAATGGGATTATTGGAAAGAATTAAACGCAACTCTGAAGATTGGGAACTCGACGAAGGTAAGGAGTCAGGTATAAACCTTAAGTTTGATTGTGTTAAATCTTTTATGGATACCGATGCTTTTCATGATTTTAGCACTAAATATGGACTTGACTCTGAGATAGTAGCTTCTTTTTGTGAATCATTTGCTACTCATGTTGATCACCCTAAGGAGAAGTGGTTTAAATATCATCCTCCCATTGAAGTTAAAGTAGTAGAACCTATTAAAGTTGAAGAAGAAACTATTACTTATAATGTTGATCCTATTGTTCCTACTGCTTATATTGAGAAACCACCTTTTCCTGTTAGAATAAAGGAACAAGCTAAAGCTTCAACTGTAGTTCGTAAGAGTTATACTAGAACACCTACACCCCCTGAGCAAATTAAAGTTGAACCTAGAATTGCTATGGTTAGAGATCTCTTGGTTGATAATGTTGATGGGCACGTTATTTATTTCTGTGATGAAGCTGCTAGGATTGCTAAACCCGATGTTAAAGATAAACATAGACCTGTTGTTGGCATGCCTGTTGTTTCCGTTAAAAATAGGAGATCATTGTTATCATGGCTTATGTGATGTGGGTGCTAGTGTGAGTGCAATACCTTATACCTTATACCAAGAAATTATGAATGATATTGCACCTGCTGAGATAGAAGATATTGATGTTACTATTAAGCTTGCCAATAGAGATACTATGTCACCAATTGGGATTGTTAGAGATGTTGAAGTCTTGTGTGGGAAAATTAAATACCCTACTGATTTTCTTGTTCTTGGTTCCACACAAGATGATTTTTGTCCCATTATATTTGGTAGACCTTTCTTGAATACTGTTATGCTAAGATAGACTGCGAGAAAGATATTGTTACTGTCGGTTTAGGGGATATGTCTCATGATTTTAATTTCTCTAAATTTTGTAGACAACCCCATGATAAAGAATTGCCTAGTAAGGATGAAATTATTGGTGTTGCTTCTATTGCCGTGCCTCCTACTGATCCCTTAGAACAATATTTGCTAGACCATGAAAATGATATGTTTATGAATGAAAGAAGGGAAATAGATGAAATATTCTTTAATCAAGGGCCTATTTTGAAACACAATTTGCCTGTAGAAATCCTTGGGGATCCTCCTCCACCCAAGGGTGATCCCGTGTATGAGCTTAAACAATTACCTGATACTTTGAAATATGCTTATCTTGATGAAAAGAAGATATATCCTATTATTATTAGTGCTAACCTTTCAGAGAATGAAGAAAAGAAATTATTAAAAACTCCGAAGAAGCACCGTGCCGCTATTGGATATACTCTTGATGATCTTAAGGGCATTAGTCCCACTCTATGCCAGCACAAAATTAATTTGGAGCCTGATGCTAAACAGTCGTTGATCATCAACGACGGTTAAATCCTAAGATGAAAGAAGTGGTAAGAAATGAAATACTAAAGCTTCTGGAGGCAGGTATATTTATCCTATTGCTGATAGTAGATGGGTAAGTCCTGTTCATTGTGTCCCTAAGAAGGGAGGTATTACTGTTGTTCCTAATGCTAAAAATGAATTGATTCCACAAAGAATTGTTACAAGTTATAGAATGGTAATTGATTTTCGTAAATTAAACAAAGCTACTATAAAAGATCATTACCCTCTACCTTTTATTGATCAAATGCTAGAAAGACTATCCAAACACACACATTTTTGCTTTCTAGATGGTTATTCTGGTTTCTCTCAAATACCTGTGTCAAAATATGATCAGGAAAAGACCACTTTTACTTGCCCTTTCGGTACTTTTGCTTATAGACGTATGCCTTTTGGTTTATGCAATGCACCCGCTACCTTTCAAAGATGTATGACTGCTATATTCTTTGAATTTTGTGAAAAGATTGTTGAGGTTGTCATGGATGATTTCTCTGTTTACAGAACTTCTTTTGATGGTTTCTTAAGCAATCTTGATCGAGTTTTGCAGAGATGTGAAGAAACTAATCTTGTCTTAAATTGGGAGAAGTGCCACTTTATGGTTAATGAAGGTATTGTCTTGGGGCATAAAATTTCTGAAAGAGGTATTGAAGTTGATAAAGCTAAAGTAGATTCTATTGAAAAGATGTCGTGTCCTAAATATATCAAAGGTATATCAAAGGTTTTGACCTGGAAAAAATAAGAAGGAAGCTTCCGGGACGAAGCGCCGCCGTCTCAAGGCGGAACCTGGGCAGAACCAATCTAGGGCTTCAGCAGAGTTGTTCTGCCGGGGAAACTTCCCTCCAGGAGGGGGAAATCGAAGCCATCGTCATCACCAACGATCCTCCCATCGAGAGGGGGGCAATCTCCATCAACATCTTCACCAGCACCATCTCCTCTCAAATCCTAGTTCATTTCTTGTATCCGATCTTTGTCTCAAAACCTCAGATTGGTACCTGTGGGTTGCAAGTAGTGTTGATTACTCCTTGTAGTTGATGCTAGTTGGTTTATTCGGTGGAAGATAATATGTTTAGATCCTTAATGATAATTAATACTCATCTGATTATGAACATGAATATGCTTTGTGAGTAGTTACGTTTGTTCCTAAGGACATGGGAGAAGTCTTGTTATAAGTAATCATGTGAATTTGGTATTCGTTCGATATTTTGATGAGATGTATGTTATCTTTCCTCTAGTGGTGTTATGTGAACGTCGACTACATGACACTTCACCATGATTTGAGCCTAGGGGGAGGCATTGGTAAGTAATAAGTAGATGATGGGTTGCTAGAGTCACAAAATCTTAAACCCTAGTTTATGTGTTGCTTCGTAAGGGGCTGACTTGGATCCATATGTTTCATGCTATGGTTAGATTTATCTTAATTCTTTTTCCGTAGTTGAGGATGTTTGCGAGAGGGGTTAATCATAAGTGGGAGGCTTGTCCAAGGAAGGGCAGCACCCAAGCACCGGTCCACCCACATATCAAAGTAACGAACGCGAACCATATGAGCATGATGAAAACTAGCTTGACAGTAATTCCCATGTGTCCTTGGGAGCGCTTTGCTTTATATAAGAGTTCGTCCAGGCTTGTCCTTTGCTACAAAAAGGATTGGGCCATCTTGCTGCACCTTAATTACTTTTGTTACTTGTTACCCGTTATGAATTATCTTATCACAAAACTTTCTGTTACCGATAATTTTAGTGCTTGCAGAGAATACCTTGCTGAAAATCGCTTGTCATTTCCTTCTGCTCCTCGTTGGGTTCGACACTCTTACTTATCGAAAGGACTACGATAGATCCCCTATACTAGTGGGTCATCACATACCAACACTAGTCTTTCCTATTGAAAGAACATGCGGTGCCCCCATGTTTGGTTTTGGTAATTGATGACAATCTCTATGGACTAATGGTTGCCTTGAATTATATTTGAAGCATTTGTCCATAGGCTTGTCTTGAAGTCCATGTGTTGGTTTCAAGGAGTTTATGTGTTGGCCAAGGTTTTTCCAAGGAATTATCCAAAGATTGGTCATGTGAGAGTTGAGCTTATTGCAAGCATGTCTTGAAGAAGAAGATTGTGTGATCATTCATGTTTACCTTCAAGACATCATCCAAATGAAGAGAGTTGGAAAGATTCAAGGTTGATCAAGACTAAGTACAGAGAGTGATTCAAGTTGATCAACAGACAAAGCGCACAATATGTACTGAGAGGGATCAAGTGATCCCATGGTATGGTATGCATTGTCCATTGCGCTTTGTGTACTAACCCATGGTCTACGTGAGGTTTCTATGCGAGGTTAGGTATGTTTCCATGGGCTTGCGTCAAGAGGAAGATATCATACAACCCACGGAGAGGATGACATCAAGTGGTGATCGTCATCAAGATTGTGGTGTGCAAGTCCAAGTGGAGCATCACGAAGAGATCAAGTGCATGAAGCTTGCCGTCCATTGTGGTGACAATGGACTTGTGAAGATGTGCCGAAGAGTGTCTCACCCATAGTGGAGTATGGGGGAGCAATCAACTAGTCTTCATCGACCCAACACAATCAAGAAAGGTGGTCCATCTTGAGGAGGACAAGATTGTCAACATCTAGCTCAAGTGGATTATGCGAAAGGCAAAGGTTTGCCTTTGATAGGTTTTCTATTTTACCGGTCTCATGGTGCTAGTTGGGAGACCGGGTTATAGGATCGATTGCCGTACTATCAAGGGGGCCTCTCAAGTTGGTAGCTTGATCGTATCATTTGTAGAGAGCTCAAACCATTTCATCATTGCATCATCTTTCTTGGTTCTTGTTTGGTTCTTCTCCTTGTGAGATTTGGAGCTTATGGTCGTCTTCATGCCAAGCTCGAGTTCATCGAAAACGGAGTTCACATGATTCTTATATGATGTTTTCGATGTTGGGGGTTTTGCCGGTTCTTCATTCATAGAGGTTTCACATCGTTGTTGGATGCTACTCGTCGTCATCTATCCAACAAGCTTGAGTTTGCTCAGTTCGGAGCTCATATGCAGAAGCTATGGCAGTTCTGATTATCTTGTTGCATCTGTTTTGTTTGGGGCTTGCTTGATGCACCCCTGCTGTAGTACCGCTCTGGGCAGCGGTAGTACCGTCCCTGCCTGGCGGTAGTACCGCTTGTAAGCGGTACTTCAGCCGTCCAGTTCCGCAGCTTCTACCGCTGCTTATTCTGGGGGTTCTGTTTTTCGTGTCGGGTTCAGCGGTAGTAGGGCGGCAGTGTGTGTGCGGTAGTACCGCCTATAAACGAAGATTGGTTAAGGACGCGCATCGTTACCTCATCCTTAGCCAATCTTCATTTAATCCGTAGCTCCTGTTTCGAGTTACAAATATGAGCAACCGAACCAGTATCAAATACCCAGGCGCTACTACGAGCATTAGTAAGGTACACATCAATAACATGTATATCAAATATACCTTTGTTCACTTTGCCATCCTTCTTATCCGCCAAGTATTTGGGGCAGTTTCGCTTCTAGTGACCGGTCCCTTTGTAGTTGAAGCACACAGTTTCAGGCTTGGGTGCAGCTTTGGGCTTCTTCCCAGGAGTGGCAACTTGCTTTCCATTCTTCTTGAAGTTCCCTTTCTTTCCCTTGCCCTTTTCTTGAAACTAGTGGTCTTGTTAACCATCAACACTTGATGCTCCTTTTTGATTTATACCTCCGCGGCCTTAAGCATTGTGAAGAGCTCGGGAATTGTTTTGTTCATCCCTTGCATATTATAGTTCATCACGAAGCCTTTGTAGCTTGGTGGCAGTGAATGAAGAACTCTGTCAATGGTACAATCAACTGGAAGATCAACTCCCAATTGAGTCAAGTGATTATAATACCCAGACATTTTGAGTATGTGTTCACTGACAGAACTATTCTCCTCCATCTTGCAGTTATAGAACTTGTTGGAGACTACATATCTCTAAACCCGGGCATTTGTTTGAAATATTAACTTCAACTCTTGGAACATCTCATATGCTCCATGGCGTTCGAAACATCTTTGAAGTCCCGGTTCTAAGCCGTAAAGCATGGCACACTGAACTATCTAGTAGTCATCAGATCGAGCTTGCCGGACGTTCAAAACATCAGCTTCTGCTCCTGCAGCAGGCCTTTCACCTAGCGGTGCATCAAGGACATAATTCTTCTGTGCAGCAATGAGGATAATCCTCAAGTTACGGGCCCAGTCCTTGTAGTTGCTACCATCATCTTTCAACTTAGCTTTCTCTAGGAACGCATTAAAATTCAGGGGAACGGTAGCTCGAGCCATTGATCTACAACATAGATATGCAAAACTATATGACTAAGTTCATGATAAATTAAGTTCAATTAATCAAATTACTTAAGAACTCCCACTTAAATAGACATCCCTCAAGTCATCCAAGTGATACGTGATCCAAATCAACTAACCCATGTCCGATCATGACATGAGATGGGGTAGTCATCAATGGTGAACATCTCTATGTTGATCATATCTACTATATGATTCACGTTCGACCTTTCGGTCTTCGTGTTCCGAGGCCATGTCTGTGATACGTCTCCAACGTATCCATAATTTTTGATTGTTCCATGTTGTTATATTATCATTCTTGGATGTTTTATAATCATTTTATAGTCATTTTATATCATTTTTTGGTACTAACCTATTGACATAGTGCCAAGTGCCAGTTGTTGTTTTTTGCATGTTTTTTACATCGCAGGAAATCAATACCAAACGAAGTCCAAACGCAGTGAAACTTTTTGTGGATTTTTTTTGGACCAGAAGACATCCAGTGGGCCGGAGAAGCACCTGGGAGGGGGCGTGCTCCGAGGGGAGAACAACCCACCAGGGCGCGCCTGGAGGCCCAAGTGCGCCCAGGTGGGTTGTGCCCACCTTGGGTGCCCCCTGAACCGCCTCTTTGCTCTATAAATACCCCAATATTCCAGAAATCATAGGGGAGTCGACGAAAATCAATTCCAGTCACCGTAGAGTCCAGAACCACCAAATCCAATCTAGACACCATCACGGAGGGGTTCATCATGCCCATTTGTGCCTCTCCGATGATGTGTGAGTAGTTCTTTGTAGACCTACGGGTACGTAGTTAGTAGCTAGATGGCTTCCTCTCTCTCTTTTGATTCTCAATACAATGGTCTCTTGGAGATCCATATGATGTAACTCTTTTTGCGGTGTGTTTGTTGGGATCCGATGAACTTTGGGTTTATGATCAGATCTATGTTTTTATCCATGAAAGTTATTTGAGTCTTCTTTGCTCTCTTATATGCATGATTGCTTATAGCCTCGTATTCTTCTCCAATATTTGGGTTTTGTTTGGCCAACTTGATCTATTTATCTTGCAATGGGAAGAGGTGCTTTGTGATGGGTTCGATCTTACGGTGCTTGATCCCAGTGACAGAAGGGGAACCGACACGTATGTATCGTTGCCATTAAGGATAAAATGATGGGGTCTATTTCTACATAAATAGATCTTGTCTACATCATGTCATCGTTCTTATTGCATTACTCTGTTTCTCCATGAACTTAATACACTAGATGCATGCTGGATAGCTGTCGGTGTGTGGAGTACTAGTAGTAGATGCAGGCAGGAGTCAATCTACTAATCTTGGACGTGATGCCTATATAATGATCATTGCCAGGATATCGTCATGATTATTTGAAGTTTTATCAATTGCCCAACAGTAATTTGTTCACCCACCGTTTGCTATTTTTCTCGAGAGAAGCCACTAGTGAAATCTACGGCCCCCCGGTCTCTTCTTTATTATATTTGCCTTTGTGATCTATTTTCCTTTGCTTTTATTTTCAGATCTATTAAACCAAAAATATAAAAATACCTTGTTGCACTTTATTTTATGTGGCGTTCGATCTGTCAATATATACAACTCTCTCATGTCCATTTGCCAATTTCTGGCGGCGTTGCCCGAAAGGGATTGACAACCCCTTTAACACGTCAGGTTGCGAGTATTTGTTATTTGTGTGCAGGTGCCGTTCACGTAGTGTTGCATGATTCTCCTACTGGTTCGATAACCTTGGTCTCATCAACTTAGGGAAATACCTACCGTTGCTATGCTGCATCATCCCTTCCTCTTTGGGGAAATACCGACGTAGTTCAAGCCAACATCAGTCTATACATGTTAGGCTCATCAAGTTTAACCCAAGTATTCTGCATGTGTAAAATTGTCTTACACCCGTTGTATGTGAACGTAGAGTCTATCACACCCGATCATCACGTGATGCCTCGAAACGACGAGCTGTAGCAACGGTGCATACTCAGGGAGAACACTTTTATCTTGAAATTTAGTGAAGGGATCATCTTATAATGCTACCGTCGTTCTAAGCAAAATAAAAGGCATATAAGATAAACATCACATGTAATCAAAATACGTGACATGATATGGCCATCATCATCTTGTGCTTTTGATCTCCATCTCCAAAGCATCGTCATGATCTCCATCGTCACCGGCTCGACACCTTGATCTCCATCGTTGCGTCGTGGTCGTCTCGCCAACTATTGCTTCTACAACTATTGCTAACTCATAGCGATAAAGTAAAGCAATTACATGGCGTTTGCATTTCATACAATAAAAAAACAACCATAAGGCTCCTGTCGGTTGCCTGATTTCTTACAAAACATGATCATCTCATACAATAATGTATATCACATCATGTCTTGACCATATCACATCACAACATACCCTGCAAAAACAAGTTAGACGTCCCCTACTTTGTTGTTGCAAGTTTTACGTGGCTGCTACGGGTTTCTAGCAAGAACCATTCTTACCTATGGCAAAAACCACAACGGTGATTCGTCAAGTTTGTTGTTTTAACTTCTTCAAGGACCGGCCGTAGTCAAATTCGATTCAACTGAAGTAGGAGAAACAGACACCTGCCAGCCACCTTTATGCAAAACTAGTCGCATGTCAGTCGGTGGAACCGGTCTCATGTGCGTGGACATGTAATGTTGGTCCGAGCCGCTTCATCCCACAATACCGCCGAATCAAAATAAGACATTGGTGCTAAGCAGTATGACTATCACCGCCCACAACTCTTTGTGTTCTACTCATTCATATCATCTACGCATAGACCTGGCTCATGATGCCAATGTTGGGAATCGTTGCATGGAAAACAAAAATTTTCTACGCACACGCAATGATCTATCCATGGAGATGCATAGCAATGAGGGAGAGAGTATGTCTACGTACCCTCGTAGACCGTAAGCAGAAGCGTTTCACAACGCGGTTGATGTAGTCGATCTTTCTTCGCGCTCCAACCGATCTAGTACCGAACGCACGACACCTACGCGTTCTACACACGTTCAGCTCGGTGACGTCCTCCGCCTTCTTGATCTGGCAAGACGGCGAGTTAGTAGATGAGTTCCGATAGAACGACGGCGTGGCGACGATGATGGTGATGTGATCTCCGCAGGGCTTCGCCTAAGCACTACGTAAATATGACCGAGGGAGTAAATGGTGGACGGGGGCGCCGCACACGGCTAAGACAATGTTGTGTCCTTGTGTGGTGCTCCCTCCCACATATATATAGGTGGGAGTGGGGAGGAGGCAGACTAGGGCAGCCAGGGCGCCCCAAGGGGCTGGCCTCCGGCCCTCCTGCGCCCCCTTTCCTTGTATGAAGAAGGGGAAGGAAAGAGGGGGAGAGGGAAGGAAGGGGGAGTCCTACTCCACACTTTCCTTTCCCTCCCCTCTTTCCTTCTCCTCCTCATAGGGCCGGCCTCTATTGGGGCACACCAGCCCCTTGTGGGCTGGTGTGTTCTCTCTCTTGGCCCATATCTTTGTCAGGGGTGCCCGAAACTCCTTTCCGGTGACCCAATAAGCACCCTCTGAAACACTTCCGGTGTCCGAATACCATCATATCATATATCAATATTTACCTCTCGACCATTTCGAGACTTCTCGTCATGTCCGTGATCTCATTCGGGACTCCGAACAACATTCGGTCACCAAATCACATAACTCATATAATACTATATCATCAACGAACGTTAAGCGTGCGGACCCTACGGGTTCGAGAACTATGTAGACATGACCGAGACACCTCTCCGGTCAATAACCAATTGCTGAACCTGGATGCCCATATCGGCTCCTACATATTCTACGAAGATCTTTATCGGCCGAACCATTATGACAACATACGTAATTCCCTTTGTCCATCGGTATGTTATTTGCCCGAGATTCGATCGTCGGTATCTCTATACCTAGTTAAATCTCGTTACGGGCAAGTCTCTTTACTCATTTCGTAATACATCACCTTGTGACCAACTCCTTAGTCATTTGCTTGCAAGCTTATGATGTGTATCACCGAGAGGGCCCAGAGATACCTCTCCGATACTTGGAGTGGCAAAACCCTAATCTCGATCTATGCCAACTCAACAAACACCTTCGGAGATACCTATAGAGCATCTTTATGATCACCCAGTTACATTGTGATGTTTGATAGCACACAAGGTATTCTTCCGGTATCCGGGAGTTGCATAATCTCATAGCCGAAGAAATATGTATTTGACATGAAGAAAGCAATAGCAATAAAACTCAACGATCATTATGCTAAGCTAACGGATGGGTCTTGTCCATCACATCATTCTCCTAATGATGTGATCCCGTTATCAAATGACAACTCATGTCCATGGTTAGGAAACCTTAACCATCTTTGATCAACGAGCTAGTCTAGTAGAGGCTTACTAGGGACACAATATTTGTTTATGTATTCACACATGTATTTAAGTTTCCCATCAATACAATTCTAGCATGAATAATAAACCTTTATCATGAATAAGGAAATATAAAAATAACAACTTTATTATTGCCTCTAGGTCATATTTCCTTCAAGTACCGCTCCATGCGGCACTACCGCCCAAGGTCTTAGCCGTTGCTCTATTTTTCATGTTACTGCCGCCCAAGCGGTAGTACCGCTCGTGTGCGGGCTGAGCACATAACGGTTGGATTTCCCCCCACCTATAAAAGGGGGTCTTCTTTCCCCATTGAACCGCATCCCTTGAGCTCGTGTTCTTCCCCATTGTTGACCTTCTTCGAGCTTGCTATCTCTCAGGATTCTTGCTAGTTTTGGGGGAAAAGAGAGAGAGAGAGAGAGATCTAGATCTATCTTTCCACCAATCACTTTCTCCTCTATGTTAGGGGAACCCTTTGGATCTAGATCTTGGAGTTCTTCGTGTTCTCTTCTTCGTTCTTCCTCTCATTTTCCTCCACAACTTTCATTGCTTTGGTGGGATTTGAGAGTGAGGGACTTGGGCACTCCGTGTGCCCTTGCCATTGCATTTGGTGCATAGGTTTGAGTTCTCCGCGGTGACATGTGGAAGTTACAAGTTGAGAAGCTTATTACTCTTGGGTGCTTGGTACCCTTAAGCTTGTTCCTCTTGGGTGCTTGGGCGCCCTAGACGGTTGGTGGTGCTTCGGAGCTCAATCATTGTGGTGTAAAGCTCCAGGCAAGCGTCGGGGTCTCCAATTAGGTTATGGAGATCGCCCCGAGAAATTTGACGGGTACCGGTGACCGCCCCCAAGGGTTGCCAAAGTGTACGGGTTCGGTGACCGCCCCCAAGGGTTGCCAGAGTGTACGGGTTCGGTGACTACCCTCAAGGGTCCCTCAGTGGAATAACGACATCTTGCATTGTGTGAGGGCGTGAGGAGATTACGGTGGCCCTAGTGGCTTCTTGGGGAGTATTTTGCCTCCACACCGCTCCAAACGGAGATTAGCATCCGCAAGGGTGTGAACTTCGGGATACATCGTCGTCTCTGTGTGCCTCGGTTATCTCTTACCCGAGCCCTTTACTTATGCACTTTACTTCGTGATAGTCATAGTGTTTCATATTATATATCTTGCTATCACATAGTTGTTTGTCTTGCTTAGCATAAGTTGTTGGTGCACATAGGTGAGCCTAGTTGTTGTAGGTTTTGTGCTTGGCAAATTAAACACTAGGTTTATTCCGTATTTGTTCAAGCCTAAACCATAATTACTTTAAAGCGCCTATTCACCCCCCTCGAGGCGACATCCATAATCTTTCACCTATGCACTTTGTTCTCACCCGTGCGCACCCGGGATCAAGTAGCAAGTCGGTCACCCATCCTCAAATTGCTCCAACCTTAACTTTGAGGTTCCTTTCAGATGGACTCGTGAAACAGAAGGTGCACCTTGTTGATATGAGTAGTCTATCATCCTATTAAGTCACGATGCCACATACACCCCCCCTCAAAGGAACTGACTTCCCCATTGCCTAGCAGGAACATTCCCTTTTGACAAACGTCTGTCTGTGCTAGTTACATCATCCACAGGTGCCCATGTATGCATCACTGACCCGCACACGCCCGTGTAACCGTGAGGGTTGGCTCTAATACCAATTGTAACGCCCTGATCCAACCCACTGGTTCACCCACCAATCCCGCGATGAAACCCTAGCCGATCACCTCCCCTTTCCTTTCTCTCTTCCTCAAAGGCGTCGATGCTAATTGTGTGAAAAGGTGAGCCGTCTCGACTGAGTGGGGGGATGCAAATTCGCGTGGTGGCCGCTCGCTTCTTTAAGTTATGGTGAAAAAAATTCGAAGATAGAGTAGAAAAGAATTGATAACAAAGAGTGGAAGGAAACGTATATAAGGTCGGACAAGGTATCTGCTTAGTAGAAAAGAATCTGTATGTCTACTTTTAGCAGTATAGAGATAGAAGAAATATATAAATGGTTAAGAACTCGAGTGCCATGGGCTTAAATCCTCCAAATATCACCCCTAATTAGCGCGCGCTTTCTTGGTCGTCGTCGTCTAGTGCTGGCTGGCAGCGATCCTTATTCCCTGCGTAGGTCACCCGGTAACGAGCAATCACGTACGCCCTGCAATCGAACTTTTATTTTTATTTTATTATCTTCTCATTTTATTACTCCTAGTTTCCTTTTCCATTTCTCAAACATTGTGAAATTCTGATTTTTTTAAATCATTAAGATTTCATTGAACTTGCAAACAGTTTTCTAAAATAGTCGACATTTTTTGAATTGATGAATTGATGAATTTTTTTGAAATTGGGAACATTTTTTTAATATCAGTATAATGTTTTTCGTTCGTGATATTTTTCCAAACTAACGTTTTCTTGTAATGCGTGAATATTTTTTGCATAACTGATATTTTTATTTCGTGGACCTTATTTTTATTCTGATTAATTTTTGAAATTTGTGAACATTTTTAGAATCAGTGGACATTTTTCCAAATTTGGTAATAATTTTTGAATTTTGCGAGCATATTTTGAATCGACTCGCATTTTTTGAGATTTTGGAACATTCTTTGAACGGACAAACATTTTTAAAATTTGCGAGCATTTTTTGTACCAACAAATGTTTTTTAATGTTCGGGAACATTTTTCAAACTGGCGAACATTTCTAGAAAAGTCAACCTTTTTTGAATTTGTGAATTTTTTTTTGAATCAACTAATATTTTGTAAATTGAGAACAATTTTGAAATTCCTGAACATTTTTCGAGTTTGGGAACAATTTATGATGTTTTGTGCATTTTACAAAATTCATGAACAGTGTTAGAAATACAAATGTTTTTCGAAGGCATGAACAATTTTTGAAATAAGAACAATTGTTATTCGAATATGATATTGGTAAATAGCTCTCGAAGTAAAATAAATAAATAAAAGAAACTTAAAAGGAAAATGGAAAGAATGAAAAAGAAAATAAAGAAGGAGCGCCCAACCCACAAATGGGACGGCACAAAATGCGCTCAGGGCGGTTTTTAGCTGGCGGTGCTCTTCGGATATTGCGCTGGACTAGGTCGGTGCGAGGCTTGCAACTTTCTTTCTGAAGCTCGGTAGCAAAATCGGAGCTGCCTTGTCCTCGATGCTTTGGTCGACTGTTTGGCTTTTGTGGCCAGGTCATCCGCGTGAGCTCGGTAGCAAAATCGGAGCTGCCTTGTCCTCGATGCTTTGGTCGACTGTTTGGCTTTTGTGGCCAGGTCATCCGCGTGTCCCTCTTGTGGGGTTTGTAATCTAGGTTTCGTCCGGTTTTCCTCTAATTCACCGGACAACTCTCTTCTTCTTAATCAATGAAAATGGCAAATCTTTTGCCTCATTTAAAAAAATGCGCTCAGGGTGCTGTGGGGGTGCGGGTTTCCCCGCTTTTCCAGCGGGAATTCCCTATAGGCCGCGCACTGCGGCAAGATGTAGCTGTTTCGCACAGGCGATGAAACGATCGTTCGAATTGGGCCGGCCCGTTTAAGCATTTTCTCTGTTCCCGGTTTTTGGAACCTTCTAGAGGTTCCAGTCAGTTTTTCACGGTTTTGAGAAACTTTTAGAAGGTTCCTAAACTAGATTTTTTTTCTGTTCTTTTTTTTTTCCTGTTTCTTTTTCCTCTTTTCTCTTCTTTTTTCCTTTCTCTCTTTTTTTTTCCTTTTTTGCTTTCCTTTTTCCTTTTCATTTTTCTTTGTCAATTTTTCTTTTACTTTTTTAAAAAAATGTTCGTATTTTATATTTAGTTCATTATTACATAATATATACCTATTTTCAATTTTTTAGAAAGTAGGAATTCAAAAAACTTTCACTTAATTTCAAAAAATGTTCGATAATTTTCCAAAACTGTTAACCCCTTTAAATTTTGTTCACCAAGCTAAAAAAATTATTTACAACAAGGGTACAATTTTTTCACAAATACAAAACTGTTCATATGTTTAAATTTTGCTCACAAATTCTGGAATGTTTGGGAATTTAAAAAAATGTTGGTGTTTCCATATTTTCTTCACAAATTCAAAAATGTTCTAGGACTTGAAAAATTCTTCCAGGTTTGCAAATTCAAAAAGTATTTTCGTTTTTTAAATTTGTTCACATATTGAAACAATGTTCATGTTTCAAAATTCGTTCACACATTTTTTTGCATGTTTAATTTTTTCTGAAATTCAAAAAACATTCGTGTTTTCCAAAAAATTTCACATATTCTAAAAATGCTACAGATGTTCGTGTTTTCGAAATTAGTTTGCAAATTCAAAAAATGATTGAGTTTTGTAAAAAATAGTTTAATTTTGTAAAATGTTCATTTTTTCAAAAATATATATTTTTCAAACACTTTTCTGCATTTACGCAAAGTAGTTCATGATTTGAAAAAGATTCTCATATTGATATTTTTTTCCTACTTGTTTTTATTTTTTTTATTTCCCAAATGATGTTTGCGTTTCAAAAAGTTTTTCGTTTTACAAAATTTTGCTTGAAATTTTAATACAAGTTTTAATATGCCGTGAATTGTAGTACATATATTTCGAGCTGCCATTGATTGCACTAAACCTCGGTTGCTATAGTGGCTATGGCTACTTCCCTGGCGGGAGGACTTGAGTTCGATCCCTCGGCCACAAGTTTTATTTTATGGAATTTGGCGAAGTGATTTTATTTTAGAGTAGCTCACCCGTCGAAGTGGTTGGCGCATCGCGTAGCGCGCCCTCATTTTTGCAACTTTTCATTCCTCGAAGGACAGCGAATTGGCCGGCCCAGGTGAGCCGTCTCCTGTGCGAAACCGCAACTCCTTGCCGCAATAAGCGGTATATAGGAGGCCCCTTTCAAGCGCACAGGCGGAGAATAGGAGTCCCCTCACTGGCCACATATATCAGCGTACATACCGGGCCAGACTATGTTCGTGCGACCGAGAGTTTGCTCGTACGATGTAGCTGGTTGGTTACATTCGCTTCGCCCGGTGGCTGTTTTTTCTTTTTCTTGTTTCCTCTGTTTTTTTCTATGTTCTTGGGTTTTATTTCGTTTTTTCATTGTTTTTATCCATTTGCTTTGATTTTTATTTTTTCGTTTCCTTTTCTCTTTCTTTTTTATTTCTTTCGTCGATTTTCACTGCTTTTCTTTACTTTTTGCCTTTATCTCTTTTCCCATTCTCATGATCCGGGGAGGCATGACTGGTTGATCCAGCCCCATGGTCTGTTTGTAATCCCACTACAAGTGGATTTTGAGTAATATAAAACTTGGTGATACCCTAGAAAAAAAAACTGTTGTTGGCAAAATCGATCCCTGATCGGAGGTGCGATGGAGTCACTACCAGAGTGGTTCATCAGGCAAGAGGAAATTGGGCAACACCGGAAGCTGGCTAGGACAATATGCATCTTGGTCCTATGGGAGTTGTGGACACACCGGAATGCAGTGGTCTTTGACGGAGCGGCGCCATCCACACTCACGGTGCTCAAGAGCATAAGAAGCGAGGCCAGGGCTTGGAAGCAGGCAGGACTACTGCGAGGGGAAGTCGAGGCGTTCTTCGTTGGCCTTGCATTGTGGGAGAGTAGTGAGTAGTCCTCAATAGCGAGTTAGGCAGGTGGGGTGGCCGTCGGGCCATCTGTACATGACATTGTAACATTAAGTGTGGGGGTTTCTACCCTTTCCTTCTATAATACTCCCTCCGTTTCTAAATATTTGTTTTTCTAGATATTTCAACAAGTGACTACATACGAAGCAAAATAAGTGAATCTACACTCTAAAATATGTCTACATACATCCGTATGTGGTAGTCCATTTGAAATGTCTAGAAAGACAAATATTTAGGAACTCGTGCGTATTCGAGAAAAAAAATAATTCAAACAGAAACTCTCCTTCCCGACCCCTTGCCTTGCTTAGTCCATTCCGTATCGCACGATGCTACATGGCGGGACCACATTCACGAGTGGACAAGTTTTTCCTTTTTTTATGAATTGGGCATCAGCCCCGTTGAGAAATGAGATGAGAATATGAAAGACATAGGGGCCGTTTGGTTTCTGCCACAGCCAGCCCCGCCAACGGAGGGCACCCCAAATAATTGGCGAGCGATTTGGCCGCCGGAGCCTCACCAAAAAATTGGCGCGGATATACATTAGGAGGGCTACGGTGGGCTGGGCGAGCCAAAAAATCGGCACTCATCCAAACAACGGAACTAACCTAGTCAACGACCAATATTTTGGACGGGCGGCTGTGGGCAGCGATCCAAACAGCCCCTATATATGCTCAGCCTGTCCCGGTAAAAAAATGCTACTGCTCCAGATACAGTATGTTGTAGTACCATTTTATTTTTCTATTTGTCGCTCTACCTATGTGATCGATCAGACAATTTTCTGCGATCCGATCCACGCCGCTCGGCACAAGCTACGTACTGCTGCTGCTACTACTACGTTTTTTTTCTTTCTTTTTTGGATTTGTACTACTACTTCGTCTTCTACTCTTGTGCGTCTTGTATCCATGGCCGCGCTGGCGCTGGCCTACCCTGCCGACACTCGTCCAGCTCGCGCGTCGACAGCGAAAGCCATTTTGTCTGTCTCTGAATAGTAGCCACTCCAGCCAAGGTGGAGCCGAGCAATACATTATGCATGCATGCATTATTAGTTTAGCGATCTCAGGACAGCGTCAAAATCCGGGCGTCGCTCTCGATCGGTCTGTTGCAAGTAGTACGGCCGCTCCTTGTCCGTGGAGATCTCGATGACGAAACAGACGCATGGTCCGCCCGAATTTGACCGCGCGAGGGCGAGGCTGGCTGGACGGCCAATTTGGGTGCACCGCCGGCGTTCCTTGTCTTGGCTGCTAATTAACCCTAAAAAAAATTTAAGCCATGCAGCGGCAGCGCTGTATTTAAATCTTTAGTGGTCGAGCGGCCTGAACATGGTTCAGGTGCACTCCTTTTGTCTTTGACAG
The DNA here is from genome assembly GCF_018294505.1 of Triticum aestivum. Classification (NCBI taxonomy): domain Eukaryota; kingdom Viridiplantae; phylum Streptophyta; class Magnoliopsida; order Poales; family Poaceae; genus Triticum; species Triticum aestivum. The sequence continues at coordinate 428,671,460 of NC_057808.1, read as the reverse complement.
CTTGGATGAGGGGCTCTCATTTCCCTGCCACTTGGTGATCCTTTTCTTCTTCTTTTGGGTTTGGAGGGAGCCACTTGTCGCTTGGGCACTTGATTGAGCACGATCACACCATTATCACGCTACAAAGGTGCCTTTCTTTCCTCCTTGGTACATCAAGAGAACATGTGCTTCACCCATTGTGTTTTCTTTGGTGATAGATAGAGAAGCCCGCCTCTCCGATATTTATTGATAGACAGAAACCATGCTCCTTTTACACTTATCTTACAAAGGCCAGCGGCTGAAAGCAATAAATAAAGAGGATGCCTCAAGCACCAAATATAACAAAAACAGGTGAAGATTTATCCATGTTTCAATCGAAGCAAAACAAGCTGTGCTTGCTTGCAGCTCGAGAAGTTGGTCCCAAGGGAAAAAGTATATGGAGAAAGCCAGGACTCTGCAGGAAGGTATGGCGATATGGCATCGTGGCAACTAATACAGAGGAGAGCAGCAGCGGAAGCGGAAAGCGGTCGGTCGTGGAGGTGGACACGTGCCCGTCCCGTGCTCAATGCTTGCCTACTCCGCGAGGCATCCATCCGGTTGTGTACTGGGGCGGTCGCCGCCTTTGCTCGGCTCACGAGCGGAGACCGGGCTGGGCAGAACGATTTGTTTTCCGTTGGGAGGCACGGCGCATACGGGAGGTCGCGTGCAGCTGAGCCTGAGCGCCGACAAGGCGGTGGGAGATGCACTCCGCCGGGCGGGCACGTGGAGAGTCGCCTTCTGACTGCCGGCCGGGTTGCCGCACGCGTGCGCCACCAGACCACGATGCGGTGCCTGCCGCGAGCGCACGCGATACCTCGCCGGCTAGTCACGCCGCGCGAGCGAGACGTGGGACCGGTGGCGGAGTTGGCAATGGTGGACGCCATTCGCTCGGCACGGCACGGCACGGTTCGTGCGTCCCCGTGTTTTTGTCGTGGTTTGCCCCGTACCTGCGTGCCGTCAGGCGGATGGCGGTCGTGTATGTTTCAGACGGTCACCTGCCTGCCTGGGCTCTCCGTTCGGCGTCCCCCGACGTCTCAATGAAGGCGACGTGCAGTCGTGCACTGCTACGTAGGAGGAAGAGAAACTCACTTTCATCCGTGGAGAACGATGATACCTTGTGTGGCCCGGCCGACGGCCTTTGACTCTATTTGCTTTTCTGCTACTCTCAAGACGGACGCTTCTATGCTTCTATTCCATCTCGCTGCACGTGACAGCGCATCATCTCCACACACACACACACGCACAAGAGATAATCTCGAGGCACATGAGATGAGAACATGTGACATGCTCAGCCCTTCCTATTTTTAAAGGGCCCCAACAGATATGTTCGACCATTTTAACGATCAGGCAATTTCCTCCGGGTCCGACGTCGCTTTCAGAGAGCAGCACGCGCTCGTCGTATCCATCGATGCCCTGCCGACACTGGTAGTTTCTCTCTCTCGCTCTGGTACGCATACGGAGTAGTAGTACTACCACAACGCGAGCGACAGCGAGAGCCATTTTGTCTAGCATGGAGTAGTAGTACTAGCCAGGTGCGTGGTGCCCACCGTGTAGATTATGTGTTTCTGAGTGACAATTAGCATCAGGCCAGGCCGGATCAACATCCACGTCGTGCGTCCTTCTCCGTCTGTTGCACGAGGTGACACGTAGTACGTACTACGATGGATCGACCATGCCTTCCTTCGTATCTCGATGACGAGAACGTGGTCTTGAGTTTGACAGCAGGGCTGGACCTGGACGAGACCGTCACCGATCACCATCGGCTTGCCTGCTAAGGCTGGTCATAGTGGGGTAACATAAATAGTATCATGTACTTGGGACTCGCGAACATGCTTATGTGGCAGGCAATTAAAGAAGAGAGATGGTTATAGTAATATAGGTAGATACCGTAACATAATAAATGTGGTGCTACTATGTGTCATGCATGGCAATAAATGAGACCACCTATGATACTAATCTATGATGCTATGCACTATAAAGGTAGTAACATAGACTAGTAACATATGCCTGTTACTAGTCTAAGTTACTCCCCACTATGACCAGCCTAAGCCATGCAACTGGTTGAAATTGCTAAGCGCACTCCTTTTCCTGTAAGTTGGGGGACGAGTGCTTCGGGATTCGAAAATCGTATATGCGATTAGTGCTTAATTTGTACGTACTTGTGGAGTCCATGCATGACAATTTTCATGGTTTTTGGCAACTCGACACATCCCACTTTTCATGCATTTTCTTTTCACTTCCAAATTTGAATCTATTCTATCTTTTGAACCGATATTTCAATTTATGTTTGGTTTGCATATTCATATTACTTGTGTGGCGAGGACCGTCAAACAAGACCACTCCGGATTACATGTTGGCATTTTTAAATTTATCAAGTTTCAAATAGTAAAGTTTGATAGTCATAATACCAAGTTTTTGCTAACTTTCACCAAGTTTTAGTGTTTTACAAATATCCATTTGCTTTTAGGGTTAGGGTTTAGAGCTTAGGGCTTCGGTTTAGGGTTTAGGGTGCAAGGTTTAAGTTTGAGTATTTAAAACTTGTTGAATTTATCCTTTGTTTTATCAAGTTTTAATAGTTGAAACTTGGTGGGCTTAGATTTTAGAGCTTAGGGTTTTAGGGTGCATGGTTTAAGTTTTAGTATTCAAACTTGTTGAATTTATCTTCACTCTTATCAAGTTTCAATAGTTGAAACTTTTGTGATTTTTTAAATCTTGTCCTAACTTATTTAAGAGTGGACTACTTTCAAAGTCATCGTCGCAAGGAACACCAATATGCAAATGGAAGATCAATTGGACTTTTGATTCAAAAGGCATAATAGATTCATATTTGAAAGTCAAAATAAAAGTCATGGGGGTGGGATGGCTGGAGATGCCAAAAGATGCGCACATGGACCCAACAAACATAATCAAGAGCTAAAGTACATGCAAATACCAAACCAGTTTTCGAATCGCAAAGCAATCCTATGGTTAGAAAACTGTGTGCTCCCACATGCGTGTGCCACGATCCTCTCCCCTCCTTTTCCAGGGCCATATATGAGCATGTACAACAGGAGCGACCAAACAGGCCCCTGTACTAGAGGGGCCCCATTTTTTTGTTAATCAAGGTGTTAGTTGAGCATTAGGCACTAGAGTAAATAATTGTTTAAAATATTTTACAACAAGCCACCCTACGCATCTCTCTCTAATCACGATCCATCAGTTCCTCTCAGCTCTTTCAATCTCAAAGCTCTTCCAAAATAGCATAGTACAGCTAAAAAAACAGATTAGGTATGTGATATCTACATGTCTTTAAAACTTCTGCTTCCAATTGGTGTAATTTTTTGTGAAAAACTACACTGGTTGACAAAAATATTATTGTTTTTCTTTCACACATAGGGCCTAATTTTGATTTGCATAGGGCCACTGATTTCCCGGGTACGACCCTATCCTTTTCCGACCACTTGACGACTTTTCTTGTGTCCTTCTTTGGACAAAATCATTTTTCAATTAAACCTAGTTATATTAAAACAAATAGAACATCAAGAAACTGCCCTATATAAAAGGAGAAATCACAAACAACATTGACAAATTCAGCCACAAAAGTATTTGCAGATATCTCCAGATGTCCAAACCTTGTCGAATCACCACAACTATAAATTGTCGCGTACAACGAAAATTGTCAATCATACAAACATGCAACTACCCTAACATCGTCGGACCAGAGCCAATGGCCATACTCGTAAAGCCTCGAAAGAAGAGGCCAATGAAGAAGACAACAATGTCACTGATGATGTCCATGGAGACCACAACGAGAACCAACCCCATGGAACGTAAAGACCGGTCGAGACAAAGACTCTTGGGCTCCAAAGCAGTAGACCATCCAACATCGAGATGAGATTTGACTTGAAGGGCTACTATTTGAGACAACACCACCCTAACACTTGACAAACCGCCGACATGACACAAAGACCTTGATACGTCCATTTTCCATCATGTTTTCCTACTGTCAATATAACACTTTATGGAGTAATTCTAATGCCTTTTCTCTCATAATATGCAAGGTTTACACAAAGAGGGAGAATACCGGCAGCTGGAATTCTGGACTTGAAAAAGCTACGTCAGGATACCTATTCTGCGCATCTTCAAATGAGCAGAAATTTTACGGAGATTTATTTTGGAATATATAAAAATATTGGAGAAAAGAAATAGCAGAGGGGGGCACCCAGGTGCCCACTATGCACCAGGGCATGCCTACCCCCCTCCCCCCGGGGCGCCATGGTCGGTAGTGGCCCCCCTGGCCATCCTCCGGTGCCCATCTTCTGGTATATAAGGTCATTTGCCGTAGAAAAAATAAAGAGAGGACTTTCGGGACAAAGCGTCGTCGTCTCAAGGCGGAACTTGGGCAGGAGCACTTTTGCTCTACTGTGGAGCGATTCCGTCGGGGATACTTCCCGCCGGGAGGGGAAAATCAAAGCCATCGTCATCACCAACAACCCTCTAATCGTGGGAGGGCCAATATTCATCAACATCTTCAACAACACCATCTCATCTCCAAACCCTAGTTCATCTCTTGTGTTCAATCTTTGTATCAAAACCTCGGATTGGTACCTGTGGGTGACTAGTAGTGTTGATTACATCTTGTAGTTGATGCTAGATGGTTTTTTTGGTGGAAGACTATATGTTCAAATCCATTATGCAATTCAATACTCCTCTGATCTTGAGCATGAATATGTTTTGTGAGTAGTTACTTTTGTTCTTGAGGACATGGGAGAAGTTTTGTCATAAGTAATCATGTGAATTTGATATTCGTTCGATATTTTGTTGGTATGTATGTTGTGATTCCCTTAGTGGTGTTATGTGAACGTCGACTACATGACACTCCACCATCTTTGGGCCTAAGGGAATGCATTGTGGAGTAGTTTTAGATGATGGGTTGCTAGAGTGACAGAAGCTTAAACCCTAGTTTATGCGCTATTTCGTAAGGGCTGATTCGGATCCATATATTTAATGTTATGGTTAGATGTTATCTTAATTCTTCTTTCGTAGTTGCGGATGCTTGCGAGAGGGGTTAATCATAAGTGGGTGGTTTGTTCAAGTAAGAACAACACCCAAGCACCAGTCCACCCACATATCATATTATCAAAGTAGCGAACGCGAATCAAACAAACATGATGAAAGTGACTAGATAAAATTCCCGTGTGTCCTCGAGAACGCTTTGCTTATTATAAAAGACTGTTCCGATCTGTCCTTTGCTACAAAAAGGATTGGGCTACCTTGCTGCACTCTTGTTACCGTTACTATTAATTGCTCGTTACAAATTATCTTGCTATCAAACTACTGGTTACCGACAATTTCAGTGCTTGCAGAAAACACCTTGCTAAAAACCGCTTGCCATTTCCTTCTGCTCCTCGTTGGGTTCGACACTCTTACTTATTGAAAGGACTACGATTGATCCCCTATACTTGTGGGTGATCAAGCTCTTTTCTGGCACCGTTGCCGGGGAGTGAAGCGCCTCTGGTAAGTGGAATTCGGTAAGGAAAATTTTATATTGCGTGCTGAAATTTACTATCACTTGTTAATATGGAAAACAATCCTTTGAGGGCCTTTTTCGGGGTATCTTCACCTCGACCGAAAGCACAAAGATTTGCTCCTCAACCTACTGCACCTACTGAAAATATTGGTATGAGATTCCTTCAGGTATGATAGAGAAACTGCTAGCTAATCCTTATGCAGGAGATGGAACACTACATCCTGATATGCACCTAATCTATGTGGATGAAGTTTATGGGTTATTTAAGCTTGCAGGTTTACCCGGAGATGAAGTTAATAAGAAGGTTTTCCCCTTATCTTTGAGGGGAAAAGTATTGACATGGTATAGGCTATGTGATGATATTGGAGCTTGGGACTGGAATCGGTTGAAATTGGAATGCCATCAAAAAAATTATCCTATGCATCTAGTTCATCATGATCGAAATTATATATATAATTTTTGGCCTCGTGAAGGAGAAAGTACAGCTCAAGCTTGGGGAGGCTTAAATATATGATGTATACATGCCCCAATCATGAGCTCGCAAGGGAAATTATCTTACATAATTTTTATGCTCGGCTTTCTCATGATAATCAAACCATGCTCGATTCTTCTTCGACCGGCTCTTTTATGAAGAAAACTATTGAATTCAGGTGGGACCTTCTTGAAAGAATTAAACACAAATCTGAAGATTGGGAACTCGACAAAGGTAATGATTTAGGTATAACACTTAAGTTCTATTATGTTAAATCATTTATGGATACTGATGCTTTTCAAAAGTTTAGCACTAAATATGGACTTGACTCTGAGATAATAGCCTCTTTTTGTGAATCATTTGCTACTCATGTTGACCTCCCTAAGGAGAAATGGTTTAAATATCATCCCCCTATTAAAGAAAAGATTGAAGAGCCTATCATAGTAAAAGATGAAACTATCATTTATAATGTTGATCCAATTGCGCCTAATGCTTATATTGAAAAACCACATTTCCCTGTTAGGATAAAGGAACATGCTAAGGTGTCAACCGTGGTTAACAAAAGTAATATTAGAGCACCTAGACCTTCTGAACAAATTAAAGTAGAACCTAGTATTGCTATGGTTAAAGATCTCTTGGTCGATAATATCGATGGGCATGTTATCTATTTCTATGATGAAGCTGCTAGAATTGCCAAACCCGACAATAAAGGTAAAACAAGCCCGTTGTTGGCATGCATGTTATCTCAGTTAAAATAGGAGATCATTGTTATCATGGCTTATGTGATATGGGTGCTAGTGTCAGTGCTATTCCTTTTACTCTATACCAAGAAATTATGAATGATATTGCACTCGCTGAAATAAAATACATAGATGTTACTATTAAAGTTGCTAATAGAGACACTATCACACCACTTGGGATTGTTAGAGATGTTGAAGTCTTGTGTGGAAAAATAAAATATTCTACTGATTTTCTAGTTCTTGGTTCTCCACAAGATGATTGTTGTCCCATTATATTTGGTAGACCATTCTTAAACACTGTTAATGCTACGATAGATTGCAAGAAAGAAATCGTCAGTGTCAATTTTGGTGATGTGTCTCATGAGTTTAATTTCTCTAAGTTTCATAGGCAACCTCATGATAAAGAATTGCCTAGTAGAGATGAAATCATTGGTCTTGCTTCCATTGCTGTACCACCTACTGATCCGTTAGAGCAATATTTACTAGACCCTTAAAATGATATGCACTTGCATGAAAGAAATGAAATAGATAGAATGTTCTTTGATCAACAACCTATCCTTAAACACAATTTGCATGTTGAATCTTTAGGAGGTCCTCCTCCACCTAAAGGTGATCCTGTGTTTGAATTGAAGCAATTACCTGATACTTTGAAATATGCTTATCTTGATGAAAAGAAGATATATCATGTTATTATTAGTGCCAACCTTACAGAATAGGAAGAAAAGTGATTATTGAAAATTCCGAGGAAGCACCGTGCTGCTATTGGATATACTTTTGATGATCTTAAGGGCATCAGTCCCACTCTCTGATAGCACAAGATTAATATGGAACCCGATGCTAAACCAGTTGTTGATCAACAACGACGATTAAATCCTAAGACGAAGATGAAGGAAGTGGTAGGAACTGAAATATTAAAGCTTCAGGAAGCAGGTATAATTTATCCTATAGCTGATAGTAGATGGGTAAGCCCTGTTCATTGTGTCCCTAAGAAAGGAGGCATTACTATTGTTCCTAATGATAAAAATGAACTTATCCCACAAAGAATTATGACTGGCTATAGAATGGTAATTGATTTCAGAAAATTAAATAAAGCCACTAGGAAAGATCATTACCCTTTGCCTTCCATTGATCAAATGTTAGAAATATTATCTAAGCACACACACTTTTGCTTTCTTGTTGGATACTCTGGTTTCTCTCAAATACCTATATCACAACACGATCAAGAGAAAACCACCTTTACTTGTCCTTTTGGAACTTATGCTTATAGACGTATGCCTTTTGGTTTATGTAATGCACCTGCTACCTTTCAAAGTTGCATGACTGCTATATTCTCTGACTTTTGTGAAAAGATTGTTGAGGTTTTCATGGATGATTTCTCTATTTACGAAACTTCTTTTGATGATTGCTTAAGCAACCTTGGTCGAGTTTTGCAGAGATGTAAACAAACTAATCTTGTCTTGAATTGGGAGAAGTGCCACTTTATGGTGAATGAAGGTATTGTCTTGGGGCATAAAATTTCTGAATGAGGTATTGAAGTGGATAAAGCCAAGGTTGATGCAATTGAGAAAATGCCATGTCCTAAAGATATTAAAGGTATTCGAAGTTTCCTTGGTCATGCTGGTTTTTATAGAAGGTTTATTAAAGACTTCTGTAAAATTTCTAAGCCTCTTACTAATCTCTTGCAAAAAGATGTTCCATTTGTTTTTGATGATGATTGTGTAGAAGCCTTTGAAACACTTAAAAAGCCTTAACTTTTGCACCTATTGTTCAACCACCTAATTGGAATTTACCCTTTGAGATTATGTGTGATTCTAGTGATTATGCTGTTGGAGCCGTTCTAGGACAAAGAGTTGATAAGAAATTAAATGTTATCCATTATGCTAGTAAAACTCTAGATAGTGCTCAAAGAAATTATGCTACTACTGAGAAAGAATTTTTAGCAGTTGTGTTTGCTTATGGTAAATTCAGATTTTATATTGTTGATTCTAAAGTGATTGTTCACACCGATCATGCTACTATTAAATACCTTATGGAAAATAAAGATGCTAAATCTAGACTCATTAGGTGGGTTCTTTTGCTACAAGAATTTGACTTGCATATCACTGATAGGAAGGGAGCTGAGAATCCCGTAGCTGATAACTTGTCTAGGTTAGAAAATATTCTTGATAACCCACTACCTATTGATGATAGCTTCCCTGATGAACAATTAGCTTCCATAAAGGCTTCTCATAGTACTCCCTTGTATGCAGACTATGCTAATTACATTGTTGCTAAATTTATACCATCAAGTTTCACATGTCAACAAAAGAAAAAAATTCTTCTTTGACTTAAGACATTACTTTTGGGATGACCCACATCTTTATAAAGAAGGAGTAGATGGTATTATTAGACGTTATATACCTGAGCATGAATAGGAACAAATCCTACGGAAATGTCACTCTAAAGCCTATGGAGGGCATCATGCGGGAGATAGAATTGTTGGGAAACATAGCATGCAATTTCAAAAAAATTCCTACGCTCACGCAAGATCTATCCAGGAGATGCATAGCAACGAGAGGGGGAGAGCCTGTCCACGTACCCTCGTAGATCAAAAGCGGAAGTGTTTGACAACGCGGTTGATGTAGTCGAACTTCTTCTCGTTCCGACCGATCAAGCACCGAACGTACGGCACCTCCGAGTTCTACACACGTCCAGCTCGATGACGTCCCTCGAACTCTTGATCTAGCAAAGTGTCGAGGGAGAGTTTCGTCAGCACGACGGCGTGGTGACGGTGATGGTGAAGTGATCCACGCAGGGCTTCGCCTAAGCACTACGAAGATATGACCGGAGGCGTAAACTGTGGAGGGGGGCGCCGCACAAGGCTAACAATTGTTGGTGTGTGTTCTAGCGGTGCCCCCCTCATATATATAGGTTGGAGGGGAGGAGAGGCAGTCAAGGGAGTGCCCCAAGTAGGAGGAATCCTACTTGGGTGCCTCCCAATTCGGCCTCCCCCCTTCCATGTTCATCCGGAGGGGGAAGGAAGGAGGAGGGAGGAGAGAAGGAGGGGGGAGGCCGAATTGCTCCCCTTCCTTTCTATCTTCCCCTCTTTCCTTCCCCCTTATTTTGGCCTACATGGGGCGCACCAGCCCCCTAGGGGCTGGTCTGTCCCCTTCTTGGCCCATTAGGCCCATGTAGTTGCCGGGGGGATGCCCGGAACCCCTTCCGGTGACCCGATATGTACCTGGTACCCCCGGAACACTTCCGGTGTCTGAATATCATCGTCCAATATATGAATCTTTACCTCTCGACCATTTCGAGACTCCTCTTCATGTCTGTGATCTCATCCGGGACTCCGATCAACATTCGGTCACCAAATCACATAACTCATATAATACAAAATCGTCATCGAACGTTAAGCGTGCGGACCCTATGGGTTCGAGAACTATGTAGACATGACCGAGACACCTCTCTGGTAAATAACCAACAGCGGAACCTGGATGCTCATATTGGTTCAAACATATTCTACGAAGATCTTTATTGGTCATACCGTAATGACAACATACGTTATTTCCTTTGTCATCGGTATGTTACTTGCCCGAGATTCGATCGTCGGTATCTTCATACCTAGTTCAATCTCGTTACCGGTAAGTCTCTTTACTCGTTCCGTAATACATCATCCCGCAACTAACTCATTAGTCACATTGCTTGCGAGGCTTATTATGATGTGCATTACCGAGAGGGCTCAGAGATACCTCTCCGATACTCGGAGTAACAAATCCTAATCTCGATCTATGCCAACCCAACAAACACCTTCGGAGGTACCTGTAGAGCATCTTTATAATCACCTAGTTACGTTGTGACGTTTGATAGCACACAAGGTATTCCTCCGGTATCCGGGAGTTGCATAATCTCATAGTCGAAGGAATATGTATTTGACATGAAGAAAGCAATAGCAATAAAACTGAACGATCAACATGCTAAGCTAACGGATGGGTCTTGTCCATCACATCATTCTCCTAATGATGTGATCCCGTTCATCAAATGACAACACATGTCTATGGTTAGGAAACTTAACCATCTTTGATTAACGAGCTAGTCTAGTAGAGGCTTACTAGGGACACGGTGTTTTGTCTATGTATTCACACATGTATCAAGTTTCCGGTTAATACAATTCTAGCATGAATAATAAACATTTATCATGATATAAGTAAATATAAAATAACAACTTTATTATTGCATCTAGGGCATATTTCCTTCAGTCTCCAACTTGCACTAGAGTCAATAATCTAGTTCACATTGCCATGTGATTAAACATTAATAGTTCACATCGTCATGTGATTAACACCCATAGTTGACATCGCCATGTGACCAACACGCAAAGGGTTTACTAGAGTCAATAACCTAGTTCACATCGCCATGTGATTAACATTAATAGTTCACATCGTCATGTGATTAATACCCATAGTTCACATCGCCATCTGACCAACACCCAAAGGGTTTACTAGAGTCAATAATCTAGTTCACATCGCCATGTGATTAACACCCAAGAGTACTAAGGTGTGATCATGTTTTGCTTGTGAGAGAAGTTTAGTCAACGGGTTTGCCACATTCAGATCCGTATGTATTTTGCAAATTTCTATGTCTACAATGCTCTGCACGGAGCTACTCTAGCTAATTGCTCCCACTTTCAATATGTATCCAGATTGAGACTCAGAGTCATTCGGATCAGTGTCAAATCTTGCATCGACGTAACTCTTTACGACGAACTCTTTATCACCTCCATAACCGAGAAATATTTCCTTAGTCCTCTTAGGTAACTAAGGATAACTTTGACCGCTGTCGAGTGATCCACTCCTGGATCACTATCGTACCTCCTTGCCAAACTCATGGCAAGGTACACAATAGGTATGGTACACAACATAGCATACTTTATAGAACCTATGGCTGAGGCATAGGGAATGCCTTTCATTCTCTTTCTATTTTCTGCCATGGTCGGGTTTTGAGTCTTACTCAACTTCACACCTTGCAACACAGGCAAGAACCTTTTCTTTGACTGATCTATTTTGAACTTCTTCAAAATTTTGCCAAGGTATATACCTTGTGAAAGTCCTATTAAGTGTCTCGATCTATCCCTATAGATCTTGATGCCCAATATATAAGCAGCTTTGCCGAGGTCTTTCATTGAAAAACTCTTATTCAAGTATTCTTTTATGCTATCCAGAAATTCTATATCATTTCCGATCAACAATATGTCATCCACATATAATATTAGAAATGCTACAGAGCTCCCACTCACTTTCTTGTAAATACCGGCTTCTCCAAAAGTCTGTATAAAACTATATGCTTTGATCACCTCATCAAATCGTATATTCCAACTCCGAGATGCTTGCACCAGTCCATAAATGGATCGCTGGAGCTTGCACACTTTGTTAGCACCTTTAGGATCGAAAAAACCTTCTGGTTGCATCATATACAACTCTTCTTTAAGAAATCCATTAAGGAATGCAATTTTGACGTCCATTTGCCAGATTTCATAATCACAAAATGCGACAATTGCTAACATGATTCGGACAGATTTAAGCATCGCTACGAGTGAGAAAATATCATCGTATTCAACACCTTGAACTTGTCGAAAACCTTTTGCGACAAATCGAGCTTTGTAGATAGTAATACTACCATCAGTGTCCGTCTTCCTCTTGAAGATCCATTTATTCTCAATGGCTTACCGATCATTGGGCAAGTCCACCAAAGTCCATACTTTGTTATCATACATGGATCCTATCTCAGATTTCATGGCCTCAAGCCATTTATCGGAATCTGGGCTCATCATCGCTTCTTCAAAGTTCATAGGTTCATCATGGTCTAGTAACATGACTTCCAGAACAGGATTACCATACCTCTTAGATGCGGAACATGCTTTGGTTGACCTATGAGGTTCGGTAGTAACTTGATCTGAAGTTTCATGATCATTATCATTAGCTTCCTCTCTAGTTGGTGTAGACATCACTGGAACTGATTTCTGTGATGAGCTATTTTCCAATTTGAGAGAAGGTATAATTACCTCATCAAGTTCTACTTTCCTCCCACTCACTTCTTTCGAGAGAAACTCCTCTAGAAAGGATCCATTCTTAGCAACAAAGATCTTGCCTTCGGATCTGTGATAGGTGTACCCAAAAATTTCTTTTGGTTATCCTATGAAGGCGCACTTCTCCGATTTGGGTTCGAGCTTATCAGGCTGAAGCTTTTTCACATAAGCATCACAACCCCAAACTTTAAGAAACGATAGCTTAGGTTTCTTGCCAAACCACAGTTCATACGGTGCCGTCTCAACGGATTTAGATGGTGCCCTATTTAAAGTGAATGCAGCTCTCTCTAATGCATAACACCAAAATGATAGTGGTAAATCGGTAAGAGACATCATAGATCGCACCATATCTAATAAAGTACGATTACGACGTTCGGACACACCATTACGCTGTGGTGTTCCAGGTGGCATGAGTTGTGAAACTATTCCACATTGTTTTAAATGAAGGCCAAACTCGTAACTCAAATATTCGCCTCCGCGATCAGATCGTAGTAACTTTATTTTCTTGTTACGATGATTCTCCACTTCACTCTGAAATTCTTCGAACTTTTCAAATGTTTCAGACTTGTGTTTCATCAAGTAGATATACCCATATCTGCTCAAATCATCTGTGAAGGTCAGAAAATAACGATAGCCGCCGCGAGCCTCAACACTGTATGTATTATTTCCAATAAGTCAGTGGCTCGCTCCATTGTTCTGGAGAACGGAGTCTTAGTCATCTTGCCCATGAGGCATGGTTCGCAAGTATCAAATGATTCATAATCAAGTGATTCCAAAAATCCATCTGCATGGAGTTTCTTCATGCGCTTTACACCAATATGACCTAAACGGCAGTGCCACAAGTATGTTGCACTATCATTATTAACTTTGCATCTTTTGGCATCAATATTATGAATATGTGTATCACTACGATCAAGATTCAATAAACCATTCACCTTGGGTGTACGACCACAGAAGGTTTTATTCATGTAAACAGAACAACAATTATTCTCTGACTTAAATGAATAGTCGTATTGCAATAAACATGATATAATCATATTCATGCTTAACGCAAACACCAAATAACATTTATTTTAGGTTCAACACTAATCCCGAAGGGAGAGGGAGTGTGAGATGGTGATCTTATCAACCTTGGAATCACTTCCAACACACATCGTCACCTCACCCTTAACTAGTCTCTGTTCATTCTGCAACTCCTGTTTTGAGTTACTAATCTTAGCAAATGAACCGGTATCAAATACCCAGGGGCTACTACAAACACTAGTAAGGTACACATCAATAATCTGTATATCAAATATACCTTTGTTCACTTTGCCATCCTTGTTATCCGCCAAGTATTTGGGGTAGTTACGCTTCCAGTGACCATTCCCTTTGCAGTAGAAGCACTCAGTTTCAGGCTTAGGTCTAGCTTTGGGCTTCTTCGTGGGAGCGGCAACTTGCTTGCCATTCTTCTTGAAGTTCCCTTTCTTTCCCTTGCCCTTTTACTTGAAACTAGTGGTCTTGTCAACCATCAACACTTGATGCTCTCTCTTGATTTCTACCTTCGCCGATTTGCGGTCTCCGCCTCGCCAGATCCGGCGCTCCCCTCCGGGCAGGTGGCCGGACATCCTTCCCTCCTCCAGGCCACCGCGTGGCCGTATCCCGGCGATGCTCATTGGATGCTGCTACAACTGCGGTGATGTGAGGCACATCTCGGCCATGTGCACGAACCCGCCGGTGTGCGTGCGCTGCGGGGAGGTGGGTCACATCTCTAAGGACTGCACTTTGCCGCGCCACCGTCCTCGTCCGCGCAGTTCTTCTCCGGAGGATCGACCTCGGCCTCCGCCGGTGCTCCGGCCTTGGCTTCCGCCGCCCCTGCCGGCTATGGCGCCGCCGCCCTCGTTGGGGTCGCCGGCTCCGGTGTTGGTTGGGCTTCCGCTGCTGCCGCCCCCTCCGCCAGGTCCGCCCCCTCCTGGTGCGGTGTGGGTCGGGGCCTCCTGGAGCCAGGTGGTTTGCTCTGGGTCTGAGTCGGTGGCCAGTGTGGCTGGGCCGGGCTTCTCCGTGCCATTCATGCCAGCAATGCCTCTGGAGCTTGGCGCGTCCTCGGGTGCTTCACAGGCTGTGGTGGAGGAGCAGGTGGATTGCTGTTTCATGGAGTTGGGGCAGGATCTCCGTGCTATGGAGGAGGAATTGGCTCGTGCGGTGGTGGTCTCGGTGGTCGGCTTGAGGTAGATGGTGGATTTGGCGGCGGTGGCTGCCGTCATTGTGGAGGAGTTCGATCTGGCGCCGTTGGACATGTCGATCGGGGAGTACTACCCGGAAGATTTTTTGGTGCTCTGTCGTTTGGTGGAAATCAGGAACATGTTGATCAGGCGGGGTAGGGCAGGCATGCCGCAGTTTGACCTCCTGCTCAGGTCGTGGTCTCGCCTGGCTCGAGTACGGCAATCTCCATGCCGTACCTCGCCCCGCTGGCTTTGCGGGGCGTGCCAGCGAACGCTTGGACAAGGAGGACGGCGGATACTCTGCTCCATGGCCTGGGCATTGTGGTTAAGGTAGCGACAGCAACGGAGGCGCGGAATGACATGTCAGGGTTTCGGGTGTGGCTGCGTACTGATGACCTGACACCAATCCCATCCCGTCGCATTCTCGTCGTCGAAGAGCCAGACAGGAGGAGTGCTCGGGCCTTGGATATGGTCAAAGCGGCTGATACGTTGTCGTACCCGATTTCCATCGTCCAGGAGGAGGGGGCCGTCCGGTTAGGGCCACAGGTGGGTGCGCCGCTGCCGCCGCCACCGCCTTCGCCGCCTTCGGAGGGGCGTGGTCATGGTGGTCCTGGGTCTGCTGGTGCTCATGGAGGCCGTGGCCCTCCTGGTGTGGGCGAGCAGGCTCAGCGTTCGTCCCCGCCCGGGGGGCTCATCGGCGGCGGCCTCTTCGGCGGGTTCAACACCAGTCCAAAGGTGTCAAAGGGAGGTTCAAGTTGGTCTCCAGTACGGTCAGCAAAGGCAGAAAAGTGGTGAGGGCCCAGGGGTGGATGACTCAGCCTGTGCAGTCATGGGGCCAGGCGAGACAGATGCTTTCAGTTCGGAGGGCTTGATTCGTCCGTTGGAGGCAGACCATGGGGGAGTGGTGGTTGGTAGCTGGGAACCACCCTCTGCGGAAAGTGTTGTGGGACCCAGGAGAGATACGGTAGGGCCGCGGTTGGTGTGTGGCTCTCCGTGGGCCGACAGCTGTGGCAGGCCCGGGCAGAGGGCTTTGCGGCCGGAGTGCTTTGCCACCATTGGCTGTCCGCGAGCTGACAGCAGTGGCGGGCCCGGGCTGAGTGCTTTGCAGCCAATGGGTGTGCAGGATTCGCCCGCCTCGCCTGGGGCTTCACGGGTTATCAGGTTTGGACGGTGGGCCCTAACCCTGCAGGAGGAGGAATCGACAACCGAGTAGGCTGGCAGCGAGATTCTCGCGCAGACCGAGGAGGATTTGAGAGCTTCTGCTAGTTCACGATTGGTAGGATCGTGGGCCAGGGAAACAGAGAGAAGTGGACCCGCAGTGCATGCAGATGGGACGTGCTCATGCACGCAGGAAGGCAGAGAGGGCTGGTTCTCGGTGAGCTTATCTGAGCAGGCGGACACGCCGGTGGCAGGTGCGGCCACGACACATGTAATCCAGACCCAGCCTTCACCTAGGGAGCAGGTTGCCCTGGTCTGCTCCGAGGTGAGGCAGGCGCTTTCTCCATTGTTGTCGCAGCCCAAGACCAGGGACCCTCCTCGGAAGCAACGGAAGCCGAGGCAGAAGCATGCGCCGGTCACCTCTCCACGCTGGAGTGTGAGACTCGCCAAGGGAGTACGTGGATCGAAGGCATCCAAGCAGTAGTCAGTGCTAATCAGGAAGCTATGCCTCGCGCATGAGGGGGATGTGATCACGAATGAGGTTCTTCTGGCCTACGTGGACCTGTTTGACAAGCCACTGGTGAAGAGCCACATTAAGGCTGGGACTCGTCGGCGTTGCCTCTGGTTGGAGACGAGGATGAGGTGGTAGTTGGTTCGTAGTGCCTTGGTGCACCATGGTAGTAGTGGTGGGTTATTGACATGGCTACACAACCCCCGAAAATGTTAGTGTGGAACGTGCGCGGACTTAACTCCACGGCACGGCGTAGCTCGGTGTATGAGGTAGTGGAGGTGGCTCGGGCAAGCATTGTGTGCCTTCAAGAGACTAAGATGGAGATTGATACGTCTCCGTCGTATCTACTTTTCCAAACACTTTTGCCCTTGTTTTGGACTCTAACTTGCATGATTTGAATGGAACTAACCCGGACTGACGCTGTTTTCAGCAAACTTTCCATGGTGTTATTTATGTGCAGAAACAAAAGTTCTCGGAATGACCTGAAACTCCACGGAACTTATTTTTGGAAAATATTAAAAATACTGGCGAAAGAATCAAGGCCAGGGGGCCCACCACTTGTCCACGAGGGTGGGGGGCGCGTCCCCCTGCCTTGTGGGCCCCCTGACGCTCCACCGACCTCAACTCCAACTCCATATATTCGTGTTCGGGGAGAAAAAAACCAGAGAGAAGGATTCATCGCGTTTTACGATACAGAGCCGCCGCCAAGCCCTAAAACCTCTCTGGAGGGCTGATCTGGAGTCCGTTTGGGGCTCCGGAGAGGGGAATCCGTCGCCATCGTCATCATCAACCATCCTCCATCACTAATTTCATGATGATCACCGCCGTGCGTGAGTAATTCCATCGTAGGCTTGCTGGACGGTGATTGGTTGGATGAGATCTTTCATGTAATCGAGTTAGATTTGTTAGGGTTTGATCCCTAGTATCCACTATGTTCTGAGATTGATGTTGCTATGACTTTGCTATGCTTAATGCTTGTCACTAGGGCCCGAGTGCCATGATTTCAGATCTGAACCTATTATGTTTTCATGAATATATGTGAGTTCTTGATCCTATCTTGCAAGTCTATAGTCACCTACTATGTGTTATGATCCGGCAACCCCGAAGTGACAATAATCGGGACCACTCCCGGTGATGACCATAGTTTGAGGAGTTCATGTATTCACTATGTGTTAATGCTTTGGTCCGGTACTCTATTAAAAGGAGGCCTTAATATCCCTTAGTTTCCGTTAGGACCCCGCTGCCACGGGAGGGTAGGACAAAAGATGCCATGCAAGTTCTTTTCCATAAGCACGTATGACTATATTCGGAATACATGCCTACATTACATTGATGAATTGGAGCTAGTTCTGTGTCACCCTATGTTATGACTGTTACATGATGAACCGCATCCGGCATAATTCTCCATCACCGATCCAATGCCTACGAGCTTTTCACATATTGTTCTCCGCTTATTTACTTTTCCGTTGCTACTGTTACAATCACTACAAAACCCAAAAATATTACTTTTGCTACCGTTACCGTTACTTCCATATAACTTTGCTACTAAATACTTTGTTGCAGATACTAAGTTATCCAGGTGTGGTCGAATTGACAACTCAACTGCTAATACTTGAGAATATTCTTTGGCTCCCCTTGTGTCGAATCAATAAATTTGGGTTGAATATTGTACCCTCGAAAACTGTTGCGATCCCCTATACTTGTGGGTCATCAAGACTATTTTCTGGCGCCGTTGCCGGGGAGCATAGCTCTATTCTTTGAGTCACTTGGGATTTATATCTGGTGGTCACTATGAAGAACTTGAAAGATGAGAAAACAAAAATTTATCCCTCAACTACGAGGGGAGGTAAGGAACTGCCATCTAGCTCTACACTTGATTCACCTTCTGTTTTGAGTAAGCTTGCGACACCTAAACCTGCTTCTGCTATTAATTCTGATATGTCACATGTTATTGATGATGCCACTTCTGTTATGCATGATACTTATGATGAAACTACTTCTATGCTTGATACTACTGTGCCACTTTGTGAATTTCTTGACGAACAACTTGCTAGGGCTAGAGAGAATGAAATTATTGAAACTGATAATATTGATGAAAGTGATAATGAAGGCTCTCCCAATAAATATGAATTGCATGTTGTACCTGAGGGCTATTATGGATGAAGAAACTAAAAGAGACTTTCTTGCTTGCAATGATAGAAGTGATTTTAAGAAATTATTAGCTAAGCTTAAACAAAAAACTCTGAATGCTTGAATGAAATATGATCCTGCTTATGCTACTTCACCTATCTTTGTTACTGATAAGGATTATGAATTCTCTGTTGATCCTGATATAATCACTTTGGTTGAATCTGATCTTTTTATGGCTATGAATCTGAAACTGTTGTGGCACATCTTACTAAATTAAATGATATATCCACCCTGTTCACTAATGACGAGAGAACTCACTACTTTTATATCCTTAAAATATTTCTGTTCTCATTAAAGGGTGATGCTAAGATATGGTTTAATTCTCTTGATCCTGGTTGTGTGCGTAGTCCCCATGATATGATTTATTACTTCTCTGCTAAATATTTCCCTGCTCATAAGAAACAAGCTGCTTTAAGGGATATATATAATTTTGTGCAATTTGAAGAAGAGAGTCTCCCACAAGCTTGGGGGAGGCTTCTCCAATTACTTAATGCTTTGCTTGATCATCCTCTTAAGAAAAATGAAATACTTGATATCTTTTATAATGGACTAATCGATGCTTCCAGAGATTACCTGGATAGTTGTGCTGGTTCTGTTTTCAGGGAAAGAACACCGGATGAAGCTGAAATTCTATTGAATAATATGTTGACAAATGAAAATAATTGGACACTTCCTGAGCCAACTCCTGAGCCTATTCCTAAGCCAACTCCGAAGAAAAGGGGTGTTCTGTTTCTCAGTCCTGAAGATATGCAAGAGGCAAAGAAATCTATGAAAGAAAAAGGTATTAAAGCTGAAGATGTTAAGAATTTACCTCCTATTGAAGAAATACATGGTCTTAATTTACCGCCTGTTGAAGAAATATATGATCTTAATCCATTACCTATTGAAGAAACTCATGGTCTTGATAACCCGACACAGGTAGTAAAGGTAAATTCTCTGTATAGATTTGATGATGGTGATATTCCTTGTTATAAGTCTGCTAGACAATGCTTAGATGAGTTTGATAATTTTATTGTTAAACAAGAAAACTTCAATGCTTATGTTAGTAGACAATTGAAATACAATTCAAATATGCTTGAACACTTGAGTGATTATATGTCTAGAGTTAAAGGTGAACTTAAACTCATTAGTAAACATGCTTCTATGGTTACCACTCAAGTAGAACAAGTACTTAAGGCTTAGAATGATTTGCTCAATGAATTGAATAATAAGAATAATGACTATGCTGTTAGAGTGGCTACTAGAACTGGTAAAATGACTCAGGAACCTTTGTATCCTGAAGGCCACCCTAAGAGAATTGAGCAGGATTCTCAGAGAAATAATATAGATGCACCCAGTCCTTCTAAAAAGAAGAAAAAGAAAAATGATAGGACTTTTCATGCTTCTAGTGGACCTATTGTAGAACCACCTGAGAATCCAAATGATATTTCTGTTTCTGATGTTGAAACACAATCTGGTAACGAACATGAAACTAGTGATAATGTTAATGATGATGTTCATGATGATGCTCAACCTAGTAATGATAATGATGTAGAAATTGAACCTGCTGTTGATCTTGATAACCCACAATCAAAGAATCAACGTTATGATAAGAGAGACTTTGTTGCTAGGAAACATGGTAAAGAAAGAGAACAATGGGTTCAGAAACCCATGCCTTTTCCTCCTAAACCATCCAAGAAAAAGGATGACGAGGATTTTGAGCGCTTTGCTGAAATGATTAGACCTATCTTTTTGCGTATGCGATTAACTGATATGCTCAAAATGAATCCTTATGCTAAGTACATGAAAGAAATTGTTACTAATAAAAGAAAGATACCGGAAGCTGAAATTTCCACCATGCTTGCTAATTATACTTTTAAGGGTGGAATACCAAAGAAACTAGGAGATCCAGGAGTACCCACTATACCATGCTCCATTAAAAGAAATTATGTTAGAACTGCTTTATGTGATCTTGGAGCCGGTGTTAGTGTTATGCCTCTCTCTTTATATCGTAGACTTGATTTGAATAAGTTGACACCTACTGAAATATCTTTGCAAATGGCTGATAAATCAACTGCTATACCTGTCGGTATTTGTGAGGATGTGCCTGTTGTGTTTGCAAACGTTACTATTTTAACGGACTTTGTTATTCTTGATATTCCCGAGGACGATAGTATGTCTATTATTCTTGGAAGACCCTTTTTGAATACTGTAGGGGCTGTTATTGATTGCAACAAAGGCAATGTCACTTTTCATGTTAATGGTAATGAGCATACAGTACACTTTCCGAGGAAACAACCTCAAGTCCACAATATCAATTCTATTGGAAAAATTCCATCGATTATTTTTGGAGGTGTTGAATTTCCTCTTCCTACTGTCAAAAAGAGATATGATATTCTTATTATTGGGGATGTGCATATCCCCGTTGAGGTAACATAGTGTTATTTGAAATTTCTTCGGTTCCATGTTAGTCGGAATGAGTTTGTTAACAAGACTTGATCAACCTTGTTAGTGGATTCCTTTTGATGAGCATGAGATGGATGAAATTAGAAGGCACAACCTTCTGTACCCTCTCTCTACTTTCTGTTATTTAGTTGAAATAAAGTAAAAATAGTATTTTTCTGTCTGTTTTCTAAATTATCCGTGCAATATAAAAATACCCCGAAAATAAAAGTTCTCCAAATGCCCTGCCAATTTAATATGATTTTTTCTGGAATATTTGAGAATATCTCGCACTGAGAACACAGTAGGGGGAGCAAGCACCTGGCCACGAGGGTCCAGGGCGCGCCCACCCCCTGGGCGCGCCCCCTGCCTCGTGCACCCACGGTGGCTCCCCTCCACTTATTCCTGCACCCACACACTTCTTCTTCCTCCCAAAAAAATCACCATCCAGCTCAAGCACGAGTTCTAGCTCATTTTGCTGCGATTTTCGATCTGCTTGCTCAAAGCACCTCTCACAAAACTGCTTTAGGGGATTGTTCCTTGGTATGTGACTCCTCCATTGGTCCAATTAGTTTTTGTTCTAGTGCTTTATTCATTGCAAATTTGTGTTGCCTAGGTGACCATGTTCTTGAGCTTGCATGTCAAATTTATATGGTTCCAAGTAGTTTTAATGCATGATATAGGCTCTAGGCATATTTGCGTAATGCTGATCTTGTGAGCTTCGAGGCAGAAAAATACCGTGAGTACCACTATCTCACTAGTTCCTTTGTGAGGAGGTTTGAATTTTCATATTCACGCAATTCTCAAACTGTCCTGTTTGATCTCTATGAAAATTCTTATACCATGGACTTAGAGGATTTTACCACTGCTTGCAAACTTCCACAATGGGGTAGTGGTAGTGAACCTCGCAAATATGAATTTAGAGATTTTCTTGCTAGTATTACTGTGGGGGAATCTAGAGATATAGCACAAGCTACCATAGGGAGCATTCATTTTCCTGCTATACATTATTTTGCTCTCTTCATAGGTAGGTGCATAAATGGTAAGGATGAAGCATGTCACATGTGTGTCCCTGACCTCAGTATTCTTAGGAGTGCTGTGTTAGGAGATAAATCTTATAATTTTGGAGCCATTGTTGCACGTAGGTTGCATCATAATAGATTTAATGGAGATTTCTTTGGAGGAATTTATGCAACCCGTCTAGCTTATTTTCTTGAGGTACCTATACGTGAGTATGATGTTGAGCTGCCTAATGTTTATTTAGATTATAATGCCATGGTTCATCATCGTTTTCTTGAGAGGAACGAGCAGTCCCTCCAGTATCGCTTAATCTTTGACAGACGTCGCGCTGTCCATATTACTCTCCCTGCTCCTGCCTTCTTTGATTATCAGGCAAAAGGAAGATATGTTATTACCAGAGAGGAGGCAGATGAGTACGAGAGGAGGGCGGAGGCAGCTCGCCGCCACGCTGCAGCTCAGGAGGCAATAGCCGCTGCATCTCAGTACGACCCCAGCTATAACTTTGGATATCCAACAGGCCATCCGTGGCAATAAACCAACTTAGGCCAAAATCCTAACCTTGGGGGAGTACGTATTTCTCACCGACATTACATTCATGTTCACACACTCATTGCTAGATGTCGGTGCTCATACTTTTTCACTGTAATATCCATGCTAGTTTATTTTATTTTTACGCTTTCTTCTTGTGTGTTTAATAAACCTTAAGAAAAACCAAAAAAAATAGTTGTAGCTTTTAGTTAGTTTACTTTTCTTGCTGTATAGTAATAATTAAAAGAAAACCAAAAAAGATTTCCCGTTCTTCTTTTGCTTGTTGGGAGCTTTCCCGTGTAAATAGTTTTATTTCTTTTCTTTTCTTTGGGGGTCGATAGGAGAAGACCATGATTAAAATGTTGAAGTGGCTCTTATATGCATTATTGTTGATTTAACCAAGAGCCCATATTGCCTTGTCTTCTCCTGTTTATTGAATGCTCGCAGATTCCATCTTAGTCCAATGCACGTGCACTATTACTATTATTCACATCGTTCGGTCGTGCAAGTGAAAGGCAATTATGACGATATATGATGGACTGACTGAGATGAGAGAAGCTGGTATGAACTCGACCTCTCTTGTTTTTGTAAATATGATTAGTTCATCGTTCCTGATTCAGCCTATTATGAATAAATATGTTTGCAATGACAATTAGAGATTATAGTCGCTTTGCCATGCTTAATTAACTATGAGTTATAATGGTTTCCCTTGTGTGCCAACATGCTATTAAAATGGTTGTGATGTGGTATAGTGGGGTGGTATCCTCCTTTGAATGATTCAAGTGACTTGACTTGGCACATGTTCACGCATGTAGTTGAAACAAATCAACATAGCCTTCATGATATTTATGTTCATGGTGGATTATATCCTACTCATGCTTGCACTCAATGTTCATTAATTTTAATGCATGTTCATGACTGTTGTCGCTCTCTAGTTGGTCGCTTCCCAGTCTTTTGCTAGCCTTCACTTGTACTAAGCGGGAATACTGCTTGTGCATCTAATCCCTTAAACCCCAAAGTTATTCCATATGAGTCCACCATACCTTCCTATATGCGGTATCTACCTTCCGTTCCAAGTAAATTTGTATGTGCCAAACTCTAAACCTTCAAATGAAATTCTGTTTTGTATGCTCGAATAGCTCATGTATCAACTAGGGTTGTCCGTATCTTCCATGTTAGGCGGGTTATTCTCAAGAGGAGTGGACTCCGCTCCTCACTCACGAGAAAATGGCTGGTCATCGGGATGCCCAGTCCCATGCTTTATGCAAACCAAATCAAAATAATTGCAAACAAAACTCCCCCGAGACTGTTGTTAGTTGGAGGCACTCGTTGTTTCAAGCAAGCCATGGATTGATGCTTGTTGGTGGAGGGGGAGTATAAACTTTACCATTCTGTTTGGGAACCGCCTATAATGTGTGTAGCATGGAAGATATCGCCATCTCTTGGTTGTTATGTTGACAATGAAAGTATGCCGCTCAAAATATTATTTATCTCTGCTTTAAAATCGAGCTCTGGCACCTCTACAAATCCCTGCTTCCCTCTGCGAAGGGCCTATCTATTTATTTTTTATGTTGAGTCATCACCCTCTTATAAAAAGCACTAGCTGGAGAGCACCGCCGTCATTTGCATCCATTACTATTAATTTATATTGGGTATGACTATGGCTGGATCTCTTTTACCATGAATTACAATGTTTAGTCAGTCCTTGATCTTTAAAGGTGCTCTGCATTTATGTTTTGCGGTCTCAGAAAGGGCTAGCGAGATACCATCCTATTATATCATATTGTGATTGTTTTGAGAAACTGTTGTCATCCGAGATTTATTATTATTGCTCGCTAGTTGATTATGCCATTGACATGAGTAAACATGAGACCTAAGTGTTATTATGAATATGGTTAGTCATAGTCTTTGTTGAAAACTTGAATGCTGGCTTTACATATTTACAACAACAAGAGCAAACAGAGTTTGTAAAAGTTTTTCTTTATCACTTTCAGTTTATCAACTGAATTGCTTGAGGACAAGCAAAGGTTCAAGCTTGGGGGAGTTAATACGTCTCCGTCGTATCTACTTTTCCAAACACTTTTGCCCTTGTTTTGGACTCTAACTTGCATGATTTGAATGGAACTAACCCGGACTGACGCTGTTTTCAGCAGACTTTCCATGGTGTTATTTATGTGCAGAAACAAAAGTTCTCGGAATGACCTGAAACTCCACGGAACTTATTTTTGGGAAATATTAAAAATATTGGCGAAAGAATCAAGGCCAGGGGGCCCACCACCTTTCCACAAGGGTGGGGGGCGCGCCCCCTGCCTCGTGGGCCCCCTGACGCTCCACCGACCTCAACTCCAACTCCATATATTCGTGTTCAGGGAGAAAAAACCCAGAGAGAAGGATTCATCGTGTTTTACGATACGGAGCCGCCACCAAGCCCTAAAACCTCTCGGGAGGGCTGATCTGGAGTCTGTTCAGGGCTCCGGAGAGGGGAATCCATCGCCATCGTCATCATCAACCATCCTCCATCACCAATTTCATGATGCTCACTGCCGTGCGTGAGTAATTCCATCATAGGCTTGCTGGACGGTGATGGGTTGGATGAGATCTATCATGTAATCGAGTTAGATTTGTTAGGGTTTGATCCCTAGTATCCACTATGTTCTGAGATTGATGTTGCTATGACTTTGCTATGCTTAATGCTTGTCACTAGGACCTGAGTGCCATGATTTCAGATCTAACCTATTATGTTTTCATGAATATATGTGAGTTCTTGATCCTATCTTGCAAGTCTATAGTCACCTACTATGTGTTATGATCTGGCAACCCCGAAGTGACAATAATCGGGACCACTCCCGGTGATGACTATAGTTTGAGGAGTTCATATATTCACTATGTGTTAATGCTTTGGTCCGGTACTCTATTAAAAGTAGGCCTTAATATCCCTTAGTTTCCGTTAGGACCCCGCTGCCACGGGAGGGTAGGACAAAAGATGTCATGCAAGTTCTTTTCCATAAGCACGTATGACTATATTCGGAATACATGCCTACATTACATTGATGAATTGGAGCTAGTTCTGTGTCACCCTATGTTATGACTGTTACATGATGAACCGCATCTGGCATAATTCTCCATCACCGATCCAATGCCTACGAGCTTTTCACA
Organism: Triticum aestivum; assembly: GCF_018294505.1. Classification (NCBI taxonomy): domain Eukaryota; kingdom Viridiplantae; phylum Streptophyta; class Magnoliopsida; order Poales; family Poaceae; genus Triticum; species Triticum aestivum. The sequence goes on along the minus strand of NC_057808.1, from coordinate 428,645,472 downwards.
TATTGTTCTCCGCTTATTTACTTTTCCGTTGCTACTGTTACAATCACTACAAAACCCAAAAATATTACTTTTGCTACCGTTACCGTTACTTCCATATTACTTTGCTACTAAATACTTTGTTGCAGATACTAAGTTATCCAGGTGTGGTTGAATTGACAACTCAACTGCTAATACTTGAGAATATTCTTTGGCCCCCCTTGCGTCGAATCAATAAATTTGGGTTGAATACTCTACCCTCAAAAACTATTGCTATCCCCTATACTTGTGGGTTATCATAGATCATGAAGAGTGAAATTGTAAAGCAATGCATGGGTAATAGATTTGAAGACTTTTACTATGTGCCAGCCATGGGCATGCATGGTGGTATCCTACTGGCGTGGGATAGATTGGTAGTATCGGCCTCTAATAGGCATGTCACGGCAAACACACTAACTGCGCACTTCAAGCAAGGAGAGGCCATGTGGTGGTTGACGGGTGTATATGGACCGCAAAGTGATGTGGAGAAGGCGGAGTTTATACAAGAGCTGCGAGAGGTGCGGTATCTTCATGCTGGATCATGGGCAGTCGTGGGTGATTTCAACTTATTGGTCAACCTGGAAGACAAGAATAATGCAGCAATTAACAGAAGGATGATGGCTAGGTTCCGATCATTTCTCAATACCTTGGAACTCAAGGAGTTGTACTTGAACGACACGAGATACACGTGGTCAAACGAAAGGAGAAACCCCACCTTGGAGAAAATAGATCACATCTTTGTTACCAACTCTTGGGAGGACATTTATACGTGAAACTTGTTGACTGCTCTGGGCACGACAGTCTCGGATCACTCCCCCCTTTTTGTGGATCTCGAAATTGAATTTCAATTGGGCAAGCGTTTCAAATTCGAGAGCTTCTGGCCTAAAGCCGAGGGCTTCTTTGACGCAGTTCAGGAGGCATGGCATGCTGTTCCGTCGGGGAACCCATTTTTAGTCCTAGATAACAAGTTACATGCAACGGCCAATGCATTGCAGAGGTGGAGTGATAGGTGGATTGGGAATGTTAAGCTTCAACTTTCCTCGGCGATGGAGATTATTGGGCGGTTAGACAAGGCAGCAGACACACACCAACTATTGGATTGCGAGCATGGGTTGAGGAAGCTGCTGAAGAAGAAATTCTTAGGGCTTTGCTCGCTGGAGAGATCCATTGCGAGGCAGAGATCACGGATTTTGCAACTCAAAGAAGGGGAGGCGAACACGGCATTCTTTCAGCGGCAGGCAAGGCATAGGCAGAAGAAGAATGTGATTACGTCGCTTAGCCATGAGGGTGTGCTATACACATGCTCGATCTCCCGTCCCAGGATCTCACGCATCTCGAGGCCCCTTTCACGGAGGAGGAGGTCGAGAAGATAATCAAATCAATGCCGTTAGAGAAGGCACCGGGCCCGGATGGTTTCACAGCCTGCTTCTTTATGTCATGCTGGCACACAATCAGAGAGGATTTTATGAAGGCGCTGCAGCAGTTCCATGCTGGAGACATGAGAGGGCTGGCATCCATCAACAAGGCGCTAGTTTCCCTTCTTCCTAAGATACATGGAGCGGTGGATATTAAGGATTTTAGGCCGGTGAGCTTAATAAGTGGGCCAGTGAAGATTTTTGACAAGATCCTGCCGAGGACCTGCCACGGTTGGTGGGGCACCACCAGAGTGCATTCGTGCGCCGTCGTTCGCTCCACGATAACTTTATGTTGGTGCAATGCACGGGCAGGAGGCTTCATGCTTTGAGACATCCGATAGTCCTACTTAAACTCGACAACACAAAAGCATTTGATATACCATCCATTGGCCATTCCTACTTGAGTGTTGCGGAGGTTGGGTTTCGGAGCCAAATGGCTAGCGTGGATGTGTGGACTGTTGGCCACCTCCTCCACGAGGATTACGGTAAATGGACTGCCTGGAAGACCGATCTTGCCTTGCCAAGGCTTCAGGCAAGGAGACCCGCTATCTCCAATGCTCTTCATGTTGTGTATGGAGCCACTTCGAGCACTCTTCCAGTATGCAATGGAGAAAGGGCTACTTGCGCCTTTGGCATGGTCAGGGCTAAAGCAGCGAGTATCCATGTTCACGGACGATGTGGTAGCTTTTTTTAAGCCCAAGGAATTGGAACCACGGACTTGCGATGCTATTCTGCAGCTTTTTGGTCAGGCCTCGGGCTTGGTGGTGAACAGGAACAAAAGCTTGGCTTGCTGGGGAACGTAGTAATTTCAAAAAAATTCCTACGTACACGCAAGATCATGGTGATGCATAGCAACGAGAGGGGAGAGTGTGTCCACGTACCATCGTAGACCGAAAGCGGAAGCGTTAGCACAACGCGGTTGATGTAGTCGTACGTCTTCACGATCCGACCGATCAAGTACCGAACGGACGGCACCTCCGAGTTCAGCACACGTTCAGCCCGATGACGTCCCTCGAACTCCGATCCAGCCGAGTGTTGAGGGAGAGTTTCGTCAGCACGAAGGCGTGGTGACGATGATGATGTTCTACCGACACAAGGCTTCGCCTAAGCACCGCTACGATATTATCGAGGTGGACTAATGGTGGGGGGCACCGCACACGGCTAAAAGATCAATGATCAATTGTTGTGTCTTTGAGGTGGACCCCTGCCCCCGTATATAAAGGAGCAAGGGGGGAGAGGCGGCCGGCCAGGAGAGGGGCGCGCCAGGAGGAGTCCTACTCCCACCGGGAGTAGGACTACCTCCCTTCCTTGTTGGATTAGGAGAAGAGTGGAAAGAGGAGAGAGAGAGGAAGGAAAGGGGGGCGCTGCCCCCCTCCTTGTCCAATTCGGACTAGAGGGGGAGGGGGCGCGCGGCCTGCCCTAGCCGCCTCTCCTCTTCTCCACTAAGGCCCATGTAGGCCCATTAAACCCCCGGGGGGTTCCGGTAACCTCCCGGTACTCCGGTATATATCCGATAACCCCCGGAACCATTCCGGTGTCCGAATATAGTCGTCCAATATATCAATCTTCATGTCATGACCATTTCGAGACTCCTCGTCATGTCCGTGATCACATCCGGGACTCCGAACTACTTTCGGTACATCAAAACATATAAACTCATAATATAACTGTCATCGAAACTTTAAGCGTGTGGACCCTACGGGTTCGAGAACTATGTAGAAATGACCGAGACACGTCTCCGGCCAATAACCAATAGCGGAACCTAGATGCTCATATTGGCTCCCACATATTCTACGAAGATCTTTATCGGTCAAACCGCATAACAACATACGTTGTTCCCTTTGTCATCGGTATGTTACTTGCCCGAGATTCGATCGTCGGTATCTCAATACCTAGTTCAATCTCATTACCGGCAATTCTCTTTACTCATTCCGTAATACATCATCCCGCAACTAACTCATTAGTTGCAATGCTTGCAAGGCTTAAGTGATGTGCATTTCGAGTGGGCCCAAAGATACCTCTCCGACAATCGGAGTGACAAATCCTAATCTCGAAATACGCCAACCCAACAAGTACCTTTGGAGACACCTGTAGAGCACCTTTATAATCACCCAGTTACGTTGTGACATTTGGTAGCACACAAATTTTCCTCCGGTAAACGGGAGTTGCATAATCTCATAGTCATAGGAACATGTATAAGTCATGAAGAAAGCAATAGCAGAATACTAAACAGTCGTGTGGTAAGCTAACGGAATGGGTCAAGTCAATCACATCATTCTCCTAATGATGTGATCCCGTTAATCAAATGACAACTCCTGTCTATGGCTAGGAAACATAACCATCTTTGATCAACGAGCTAGTCAAGTAGAGGCATACTAGTGACACTCTGTTTGTCTATGTATTCACACAAGTATTATGTTTTCGGTTAATAAAATTCTAGCATGAATAATAAACATTTATCATGATATAAGGAAATAAATAATAACTTTATTATTGCCTCTAGGGCATATTTCATAGGACCCGATGCACTAGGTATGACACCTAGATCGGATATGAACTCCTTCATTTGCTGCTTCCGAAGCAGCTATGTACTCCGCTTCACATGTAGATCCCGCCACAATGCTTTGTTTAGAACTGCACCAACTGACAGCTCCACCGTTCAATGTAAACACGTATCCGGTTTGCGATTTAGAATCGTCCGGATCAGTGTCAAAGTTTGCATCGACGTAACCATTTACGACTAGCTCTTTGTCACCTCCATAAACGAGAAACATATCCTTAGTCCTTTTCAGGTATTTCAGGATGTTCTTGACCGCTGTCCAGTGATCCACTCCTGGATTACTTTGGTACCTCCCTGCTAAACTTATAGCAAGGCACACATCAGGTCTGGTACACAGCATTGCATACATGATAGAGCCTATGGCTGAAGCATAGGGAACATCTTTCATCTTCTCTCTATCTTCTGCTGTGGTCGGGCATTGAGTCTTACTCAACTTCACACCTTGTAACACAGGCAAGAACCCTTTCTTTGCTTGATCCATTTTGAACTTCTTCAAAACTTTGTCAAGGTATGTGCATTGTGAAGGTCCAATTAAGCGTCTTGATCTATCTCTATAGATCTTGATGCCCAATATATAAGCAGCTTCACCGAGGTCTTTCATTGAAAAACTCTTATTCAAGTATCCCTTTGTGCTATCCAGAAATTCTATATCATTTCCAATCAGTAATATGTCATCCACATATAATATCAGAAATGCTACAGAGCTCCCACTCACTTTCTTGTGAATACAGGCTTCTCCAAAAGTCTGTATAAAACCGAATGCTTTGATCACACTATCAAAACGTTTATTCCAACTCCGAGGGCTTGCACCAGTCCATAAATGGATCGCTGGAGCTTGCACACTTTGTTAGCTCCTTTTGGACCGACAAAACCTTCCGGTTGCATCATATACAACTCTTCTTCCAGAAATCCATTCAGGAATGCAGTTTTTACATCCATTTGCCAAATTTCATAATCATAAAATGCGGCAATTGCTAACATGATTCGGACAGACTTAAGCATCGCTACGGGTGAGAAAGTCTCATCATAGTCAATCCCTTGAACTTGCCGAAAAGCTTTCGCAGCAAGTCGAGCTTTATAGACAGTAACATTACCGTCAGCGTCAGTCTTCTTCTTGAAGATCCATTTATTCTCAATTGCTTGCCGATCATCGGGCAAGTCAACCAAAGTCCACACTTTGTTCTCATACATGGATCCCATCTCAGATTTCATGGCCTCAAGCCATTTTACGGAATCTGGGCTCACCATTGCTTCTTCATAGTTCGTAGGTTCGTCATGGTCTAGTAACATGACCTCCAGAACAGGATTACCGTACCACTCTGGTGAGGATCTCACTCTGGTTGACCTACGAGGTTAGGTAGTAACTTGATCTGAAGCTTCATGATCATCATCATTAGCTTCCTCACTAATTGGTGTAGGTGTCACAGGAACCGGTTTCTATGATGAACTACTTTCCAATAAGGGAGCAGGTACAGTTACCTCATCAAGTTCTACTTTCCTCCCACTCACTTCTTTCGAGAGAAACTCCTTCTCTAGAAAGGATCCATTTTTAGCAACGAATGTTTTGCCTTCGGATCTGTGATAGAAGGTGTACCCAACAGTTTCCTTTGCGTATCCTATGAAGACACATTTCTCCAATTTGGGTTCGAGCTTATCAGGTTGAAGCTTTTTCACATAAGCATCGCAGCCCCAAACTTTAAGAAATGACAACTTTGGTTTCTTGCCAAACCACAGCTCATAAGGCGTCGTCTCGACGGGTTTCGATGGTGTCCTATTTAACGTAAATGCAGCTGTCTCTAAAGCATATCCCCAAAACGATAGCGGTAAATCAGTAAGAGACATCATAGATCGCACCATATCTAGTAAAGTATGATTACGATGTTCGGACACACCATTTCGCTGTGGTGTTCCGGGTGGCGTGAGTTGCGAAACTATTCCGCATTGTTTCAAATGAAGACCAAACTCGTAACTCAAATATTCTCCTCCACGATCAGATCGTAGAAACTTTATTTTCTTGCTACGATGATTTTCAACTTCACTCTGAAATTCTTTGAACTTTTCAAATGTTTCAGACTTATGTTTCATTAAGTAGATATACCCATATCTACTTAAATCATCTATGAAGGTGAGAAAATAACGATACCCGCCGCGAGCCTCAACATTCATCGGACCACATACATCCATATGTATGATTTCCAACAAATCCGTTGCTCGCTCCATAGTTCCGGAGAACGGCGTTTTAGTCATCTTGCCCATGAGGCACGGTTCACAAGTACCAAGTGATTCATAATCAAGTGGTTCCAAAAGTCCATCAGTATGGAGTTTCTTCATGTGCTTTACTCCGATATGACCTAAACGGCAGTGCCACAAATAAGTTGCACTATCATTATCAACTCTGCATATTTTGGCTTCAATATTATGAATATGTGTATCACTACTATCGAGATTCAACAAAAATAGACCACTCTTCAAGGGTGCACGACCATAAAAGATATTACTCATATAAATAGAACAACCATTATTCTCTGATTTAAATGAATAACCGGCTCGCATCAAACAAGATCCAGATATAATGTTCATGCTCAACGCTAGCACCAAATAACAATTATTTAGGTCTAAAACTAATCCCGAAGGTATATGTAGAGGTAGCGTGCCGACCGCGATCACATCGACTTTGGAACCATTTCCCACGGGCATCGTCACATCGTCCTTAGCCAATCTTCGCTTAATCCGTAGTCCCTGTTTCGAGTTGCAAATATTAGCAACAGAACCAGTATCAAATACCCAGGTGCTACTGCGAGCATTAGTAAGGTACACATCAATAACATGTATATCACATATACCTTTGTTCACCTTGCCATCCTTCTTATCCGCCAAATACTTGGGGCAGTTCCGCTTCCAGTGACCAGTCTGTGTGCAGTAGAAGCACTCAGTCTTAGGCTTAGGTCCATACTTGGGTTTCTTCTCCTGAGCAGCAACTTGTTTGCCGTTCTTCTTGAAGTTCCCCTTCTTCTTTCCTTTGCCCTTTTTCTTGAAACTGGTGGTCTTGTTGACCATCAACACTTGATGCTCCTTCTTGACTTCTACCTCCGCAGCCTTTAGCATTGCAAAGAGCTCGGGAATTGTCTTATCCATCCTTGCACGTTATAGTTCATCACGAAGCTCTTGTAGCTTGGTGGCAGTGATTGAAGAATTCTGTCAATGACGCTATCATCCGGAAGATTAACTCCCAGTTGAATCAAGTGATTGTTATACCCAGACATTTTGAGTATATGCTCACTGACAGAACTATTCTCCTCCATCTTACAGCTGTAGAACTTATTGGAGACTTCATATCTCTCAATCCGGGCATTTGCTTGAAATATTAACTTCAACTCCTGGAACATCTCATATGCTCCATGACGTTCAAAACGTCGTTGAAGTCCCGGTTCTAAGCCGTAAAGCATGGCACACTGAACTATCGAGTAGTCATCAGCTTTGCTCTGCCAGACGTTCATAACATCTGGTGTTGCTCCTGCAGCAGGTCTGGCACCTAGCGGTGCTTTCAGGACGTAATTATTCTGTGCAGCAATGAGGATAATCCTCAAGTTACGGACCCAGTCCGTGTAATTGCTACCATCATCTTTCAACTTTGCTTTCTCAAAGAACGCATTAAAATTCAACGGAACAACAGCACGGGCCATCTATCTACAATCAACATAGACAAGCAAAATACTGTCAGGTACTAAGTTCATGATAAATTTAAGTTCAATTAATCTTATTACTTAAGAACTCCCTCTTAGATAGACATCCCTCTAATCCTCTAAGTGATCACGTGATCCAAATCAACTAAACCATGTCTGATCATCACGTGAGATGGAGTAGTTTCAATGGTGAACATCACTATGTTGATCATATCTACTATATGATTCATGCTCGACCTTTTGGTCTCCGTGTTTCGAGGCCATATCTGTTATATGCTAGGCTTGTCAAGTTTAACCTGAGTATTCCACGTGTGCAACTGTTTTGCACCCGTTGTATTTGAACGTAGAGCCTATCACACCCGATCATCACGTGGTGTCTCAGCACGAGGAACTTTCGCAACGGTGCATACTTAGGGAGAACACTTATACTTTGATAATTTAGTGAGAGATCATCTTATAATGCTACCGTCAATCAAAGCAAGATAAGATGCATAAAAGATAAACATCACATGCAATCAATATAAGTGATATGATATGGCCATCATCATCTTGTGCTTGTGATCTCCATCTCCAAAGCACCGTCATGATCACCATCGTCACCGGCGCGACACCTTGATCTCCATCGTAGCATCGTTGTCGTCTCGCCAATCTTATGCTTCTACGACTATCGCTACCGCTTAGTGATAAAGTAAAGCATTACAGGGCGATTGAATTGCATACAATAAAGCGACAACCATATGGCTCCTGCCAGTTGCCGATAACTCGGTTACAAAACATGATCATCTCATACAATAAAATTTAGCATCATGCCTTGACCATATCACATCACAACATGCCATGCAAAAACAAGTTAGACGTCTTCTACTTTGTTGTTGCAAATTTTACGTGGCTGCTACGGGCTGAGCAAGAACCGTTCTTACCTACGCATCAAAACCACAATGATAGTTTGTCAAGTTGGTGCTGTTTTAACCTTCGCAAGGACCGGGCGTAGCCACACTCGGTTCAACTAAAGTTGGAGAAACTGACACCCGCCAGCCACCTGTGTGCAAAGCACGTCGGTAGAACCAGTCTCGCGTAAGCGTACGCGTAATGTCGGTCCAGGCCGCTTCATCCAACAATACCGCCGAACCAAAGTATGACATGCTGGTAAGCAGTATGACTTATATCGCCCACAACTCACTTGTGTTCTAGTCGTGCATATGACATCTACGCATAAAACCTGGCTCGGATGCCACTGTTGGGGAACGTAGTAATTTCAAAAAAAATTCCTACGTACACGCAAGATCATGGTGATGCATAGCAACGAGAGGGGAGAGTGTGTCCATGTACCCTCGTAGACCGAAAGCGCAAGCGTTAGCACAACGCGGTTGATGTAGTCGTACGTCTTCACGATCCGACCGATCAAGTACCGAACGCACGGCACCTCCGAGTTCAGCACACGTTCAGCCCGATGACGTCCCTCGAACTCCGATCCAGCCGAGTGTTGAGGGAGAGTTTCGTCAGCACGACGGCGTGGTGATGATATTCTACCGACGCAGGGCTTCGCCTAAGCACCGCTACAATATTATCGAGGTGGACTAATGGTGGAGGGGGCACCGCACACGGCTAAAAGATCAATGATCAATTGTTGTGTCTTTGGGGTGCCCCCCTGCCCCCGTATATAAAGGAGCAAGGGGGGAGAGGCGGCCGGCCAGGAGAGGGGCACGCTAGGAGGAGTCCTACTCCCACCGGGAGTAGGACTCCCTCCCTTCCTTGTTGGATTAGGAGAAGGGGGAAAGAGGAGAGAGAGAGGAAGGAAAGGGGGGCGCCGCCCCCCTCCTTTTCCAATTCGGACTAGAGGGGAGGGGGTGCGCGGCCTGCCCTAGCCACCTCTCCTCTTCTCCACTAAGGCCCATGTAGGCCCATTAAACCCCCGGGGGGTTCCGGTAACCTCCCGGTACTCCGGTATATATCCGATAACCCCGGAACCATTCCGGTGTCCGAATACAGTCGTCCAATATATCAATCTTCATGTCACGACCATTTCGAGACTCCTCGTCATGTCCGTGATCACATCCGGGACTCTGAACTACCTTCGGTACATCAAAACATATAAACTCATAATATAACTGTCATCGAAACTTTAAGCGTGCGGACCCTACGGGTTCGAGAACTATGTAGACATGACCGAGACACGTCTCCGGCCAATAACCAATAGCGGAACCTGGATGCTCATATTGGCTCCCACATATTCTACGAAGATCTTTATCGGTCAAACCGCATAACAACATACGTTGTTCCCTTTGTCATCGGTATGTTACTTGCCCGAGATTCGGTCGTCTGTATCTCAATACCTAGTTCAATCTCGTTACCGGCAAGTCTCTTTACTCGTTCCGTAATACATCATCCCACAACTAACTCATTAGTTGCAATGCTTGCAAGGCTTAAGTGGTGTGCATTACCGAGTGGGCCCAGAGATACCTCTCCGACAATCGGAGTGACAAATCCTAATCTCGAAATACGCCAAGCCAACAAGTACCTTTGGAGACACCTGTAGAGCACCTTTATAATCACCCACTTACATTGTGACGTTTGGTAGCACACAAAGTGTTCCTCCGGTAAACGGGAGTTGCATAATCTCATAGTCATAGGAACATGTATAAGTCATGAAGAAAGCAATAGCAGAATACTAAACGATCGTGTGCTAAGCTAACGGAATGGGTCAAGTCAATCACATCATTCTCCTAATGATGTGATCCCGTTAATCAAATGAAAACTCATGTCTATGGCTAGGAAACATAACCATCTTTGATCAACGAGCTAGTCAAGTAGAGGCATACTAGTGACACTCTGTTTGTCTATGTATTCACACAAGTATTATGTTTCCGGTTAATACAATTCTAGCATGAATAATAAACATTTATCATGATATAAGGAAATAAATAATAACTTTATTATTGCCTCTAGGGCATATTTCCTTCATGGCTATGCCAATTAGATGCTCTCCGGACGAGATGGAGATGGTTACGAATATCTTGGGCTGCCCAGCTGGCATCTTTCCTTGCAAATACTTCGGCCTCCCGTTAACTCTGAGAAAGCAAACGGCAGCGCAGCTCCAGGGTGTGGTGGACAAGGTAGGAGACACACTACCGTTGTGGAAGGCCTCCCTAGTCCCGAAGAGTAGCCGCCTACTACTTATCCAATCAGTGATGTGTGCAATCCTTGTGCATTCAATGTTGGCCCTGGATTTGCCAACAAAGAAAATTTTGGCTTTAGCAAAGATTTGCTGTGGGTTCCTTTGGTGCGGAAAGAAGGAGGCCCGACGAGGAAATTGCTCGGTCTCTTGGGAGGTGGTGTGCAGGCCCAAGTGGACAGGAGGGCGGCGAATAGCGAACTTGAAATGGCTCAATAAAGTGCTCCAAGCGAGATGGCCATGGCTGCAGAAGTACGGCAAAGAAAGACCATGGGCAGAATTCCAGATCAACGTTCCTGCGGAGGCAAAAGCTGTGGTGCAAGCGGCTGCGATTACGACAGTAGGCGATGGGAAATCCACAATGTTCTGGGAGGACAAATGGTTGGATGGCTCCTGGATAAGCGATGTGGTGCCTTTGAATAAGACAAGATTCCGCAGAGGGGTTAGGAGGTCGATGAGTGTCTCGGAGGCCCTCGACAACAACAACTGGGTTGCGATCATTGGACCGGAGCTCTCGGCGGATGCGCTACTACAGTTCTTGCTGCTGTGGTCTAAACTGGAGGAGGTGCAGCTCAATGAGGAAGTTGAAGACACTGTGCGTTGGAGTTGGGAGAGCAACGGACAATTCTCAGCACGTTCGGTCTATGCTGCGAGGTTCTTGGGTCTAGAAGTGTCACCGGAGGCATAGTTTACTTGGGGCTCTTGGGCACCGCTTCATTGTCGCTTCTTCACGTGGCTAGCCTTAAATAACAGGCCTCGGATCGGTTGGCTAGGCGTGGGTTACCTCACCAAGACTCGTGCCCGCTATGCAGCCAAGAGGAAGAAACCATCCATCACCTCCTACTTGGTTGCGTGTTCGCAAGACAAATCTGGCATTGGTTAGGGTTGATCACAGGTAGACCGGGCCTTGAGCCACTGAATGGTGGGGAGCTAAGTGATTGGTGTATCCGACAGGATTCGGCTGGGCACAACAGAAAAGCAACAAGATCCAAGTGCCTATTGGTAATGTGGTTGATTTGGAAGAATAGGAATGACATCATGTTCAACGGAGCAACACCTTCCCTCTCGAGAGTGCGGCAGAGAATTATGGAGGAGGCCAGGTTATGGGAGAAGGCAGGGCTGCTCAAGGGTGGCACCAATGGAATACAAGGTGAGGTAGAGGTAGCAAGGTGGGAGGACGAGACATAGGATGTAGAGAGCCTTGAGGCGGTAGTGTCGAAATATCTGGCATGTAAATATTCCATGTAATTATGACTTTGGGAAGTCTTTCCCCCTCCTCCTTTAATGAATGATTGATGACCCACAAGTATAGGGGGTCAATTGTAGCTCTTTTCAATAAGTAAGAGTGTCGAACCCAACGAGGAGCACAAGGAAATTACAAGTAGTTTTCAATAAGGTAATGTCTGCAAGTGCTGAAAGTGTAAGTAGCGAGTAATTTGATGGCAAGATAATTTGTAACGAGCAAGTAACGATAGTAACAATAAGTATGCAGCAAGGTAGCCCAATCCTTATGAGGCAAAGGACAGGCCAAAATGATCTCTTATAATAGGCAAAGCGTTCTTGAGGGTACACGGGAACTTCATCTAGTCACTTTCATCATCTTGGTTTGATTCGTGTTCGCTACTTTGATAATTTGATATGTGGGTGGACCGGTCCTAAGGTGTTGTTCTTACTTGAACAAACCTCCTACTTATGATTAACCCTCCTGCAAGCATCCGCAACTAGGAGAAAAGTATTAAGGATAAATCCTAACCATAGCATTAAACTCTAGCATCCAATCGGTCCCTTACGGAATAGTGCATAAACTGGGGTTTAAGTTTCTATCACTCTTGCAACCCACCATCTATTTACTACTCCACAATGCATTCCCTTAGGCCCAAATATGGTGAAGTGTCATGTAGTCGAAGTTCACATGACACCACTAAGGGAATCACAACATACATACCATCAAAATATCAAACACATATCAAATTCACATGATTACTTGCAACATGATTTATCCCGTGACCTCAAGAACAAAAGTAACTACTCACAAATAATCAACATGCTCATGATCAGAGGGGTATTAATATGCATAATGGATCTGAACATATAATCTTCCACCAAATAAACCATATAGTAATCAACTACAAGATGTAATCAACACTACTAGTCACCCCCTAGCAACAATCTATAGTACCGGTAACAAGATTGAATACAAGAGATGAACTAGGGTTTGAGATGAGATGGTGCTGGTGAAGATGTTGATGGAGATTGCCCTCCCCAAGATGGGAGAGGAGTTGGTGATGATGATGACGATGACTTTTGCCCTCCGGGAACCCACAAGTATAGGGGATCAATTGTAGCTCTTTTTGATAAGTAAGAGTGTCAAACCCAACGAGGAGCAGAAGGAAATGACAAGTAGTTTTCAATAAGGTAATGTCTGCAAGTGCTGAAACTATAAGTAGCGAGTAATTTGATGGCATGACAATTTGTAACGAGCAAGTAACAATAGTAACAATAAGTATGCAGCTAGGTAGCCCAATCCTTATGAGGCAAAGGATACGCCAAAACGATCTCTTATAATAGCCAAAGTGTTCTTGAGGGTACACGGGAATTTCATCTAGTCACTTTCATCATGTTGGTTTGATTCATGTTCGCTACTTTGATAATTTGATATGTGGGTGGACCGGTGCTTAGGTGTTGTTCTTACTTGAACAAACCTCCTACTTATGATTAACCATCCCGCAAGCATCCACAACTACGAGAAAAGTATTAAGGATAAATCATAACCATAGCATTAAACTCTAGGATCCAATCGGTCCCTTACGGAATAGTGCATAAACTGGGGTTTCAGTTTCTGTCACTCTCGCAACCCACCATCTATTTACTACTCCACAATGCATTCCCTTAGGCCCAAATATGGTGAAGTGCCATGTAGTCGACGTTCACATGACACCACTAAGGGAGTCACAACATACATACCATCAAAATATCGAACACATATCAAATTCACATGATTACTTGCAACATGATTTATCCCGTGACCTCAAAAACAAAAGTAACTACTCACAAATAATCAGCATGCTCATGATCAGAGGGGTATTAATATGCATAATGGATCTGAACATATAATCTTCCACCAAATAAACCATATAGTAATCAACTACAAGATGTAATCAACACTACTAGTCACCCCCTAGCGACAATCTATAGTTCCGGTAACAAGATTGAATACAAGAGATGAACTAGGGTTTGAGATGAGATGGTGCTGGTGAAGATGTTGATGGAGATTTCCCTCCCCAAGATGGTAGAGTTGTTGGTGATGATGATGACGATGATTTCCCCCTTCGGGAGGGAAGTTCTCCTGGCAGAATCGCTCCGTCGAAGGGCGAAACTGCTCCTGCCCAAGTTCCGCCTCGAGACGGCGGCGCTCCATCCTGAAAGTCTTCTCCTTATTTTTTTCTAGGTCAAAAGCACTTGTATACCAGAAGATGGGCACCGGAGGTGGGCCGAGGAGGCCACAACCCACCAGGGCGCGCCTGGGGGGCCTGGTGCGCCCAGGTGGGTTGTGCCCACCTGGTGGGCCCCCTCTGGTGTTTATTGGCTCCATTATTTCTTAAATAATTCATAAAAAATCTCCGTGAAGGTTCAGCTTATTTGGAGTTGTGCAGAATAGGTGGCCTGACGTAGCTTTTTCAGGTCCAGATTTCCAGCTGCCGGAATTCTCCCTCTTGGTGTGTACCTTGCAATTATGAGAGAAAAGGCATTAGAATTACTCCAAAAAGCATTATTATGGATGAAAATACTATAAATAATAGTAAGTAAACATGATGCAAAATGGACGTATCAACTCCTCCAAGATTAGACCTCGCTTGTCCTCAACCGAAACGAAATCAAAAAACATGTCCACATGCTTTGAGAGAGAGGTGTCGCTAAAAACAAAATACGGGCATAGAAGCATCATGTTGATTATTATAACAGCAACAAATTTAAACATAAAACTTTTATCATAGAAATTTTATCATACACTTCCCATGAATAAGTGATAGTTCATCACACAATCAAAGTATAAAGCAAAAACTCTATTAGAAACCAACAAACTATGTTCTCGGTCAGCTTTGCAACTACAATTCATCATCTTTTCAGGAAGGGTCACGTGTTGGAGCCTTTACGCAAGTCCACATACTCAACCATCATATAGTCTTCTATGATTGCTAACACTCACCGAGTACACATGAGCAAAACGTTTCAACCTGACACATAGAAAGATAGGGGCTTATAGTTTTGCCTCCCAATATGCTGACCTCAAGGGTGATGTCAACAATAATAACTCATGCTATCTATATTCAGCTAGACATATGTGCCTAGATCTTTCCTCACCACATGATGCTTGCCAAAGGAGAAAAATAAAAAAAAGGAATAGAAGGAGAACTTTGACTCTTTGCATAAAAGTAAATACATAAAAGTAAAGGATAGGCCCTTCGCAGAGGGAAGCAGAGGTTGCCATGCGCTTATTTGTTTGCATGCTCAACCCCTTAGTGCAAAAGAACGTCGTGTTACATTGCCCCTTAAGATGACAACCTTTATTATGCAGTCTATCGCTTTTATTCTTTGTCATCCAAGTTCGTGCAACGCTCAATTTTCTCTTACACTAAAAGATCTCACATATTTAGAAGCAATTTTTATTGCCTTTTTGCACCGATGACAACTTACTTGAGGGATCTTGTAAAGATTTGGGTTTAAGGGTTTTTGGATGCACAAGCAGTATCTCTACTTAGTGCGGAATTTTTGGCTAGCAAAGATAGGGGCAAGCATCACATGTTAAAGGATCTATGACAATATGACTTCTATGTGAATATAAACATACATAAACCATTACGTTGTCTTCCTTGTCCAACGTCAACAATTTTGGCATATAATATTTTGATGAGGGCTCACAATCACAAAATATTTATAGAATAGTATATTTATATCTGAATCTTCCCTTCCCTTATTAATTCTTTCATGAGTTCCATCACTGAACAATGCTATCTTTGTCAATTTCTAATAATATTTTCTTACTTATAATTTTCCTTATGTGGTGCTATTACCTACCATAGGATTAGTATATGATCTTATTGATTTATTTCCTTTCTTTTGCTTACTTTTTTCTCTTTTTCTTTTCTTTACTTGCAACATGAAAGTAAAGAAAGTAAAAAAAACTTGAACTAACTTTATTATATGACTTGCACACGATAACAATGATAGATCACTAAGCAAACTCTCAAAGAAGAAAAGATCGAACTAAACTTTATTCATCTAAGCCAAAGATTAAACTAAGATAAGTAAAAGCAAAAAGATAGTGAGATGATACGATACAGGGACACCTCCCCCAAGCTTGGCGGAAGCCAAGGGGAGTGCCCATACCCGATATTCAGTTCTCCTTTTGTGGTGAAGAAGGTGATGGTGGTGATGAAGCGATCTTGCCCCTCCCTCTTCATCTCGATCTTCATCAGCCAAGCATCGTCTTCCATGTTGTCGGAGGAGCAGGAAGACATGATGCTTGGCTTGATAGATCTGACCAGAAACAGCCAGAAAAGAGAAAAGAAGATTTCTTCGTGATACGGTGGTTAACAGGTTCGGGAAGCATATATAGAATTTTTATCTTGCAGGACAAGTATACAGAAGAAAAACGGAGTCCGTGAGGTGCCCCAGGTGGGCACAACCCACTGTTGGGGAACGTAGTAATTTCAAAAAAATTCCTACGCACACACAGGATCATGGTGATGCATAGCAACGAGAGGGGAGAGTGTTGTCCACGTACCCTCGTAGACCGAAAGCGGAAGCGTTAGCATAATGCGGTTGATGTAGTCGTACATCTTCATGATCCGACCGATCCAAGTACCGAACGTACGACACCTCCGAGTTCAGCACAAGTTCAGCTCGATGACGTCCCGCGAACTCCGATCCAGCAGAGCTTCACGGGAGAGTTCCGTCAGCACGACGGCATGGTGACGGTGATGATGATGCTGCCGACGCAGGGCTTCGCCTAAGCACCGCTACGATATGATCGAGGTGGAATATGGTGGAGGGGGGCACCGCACACGGTTAAGAGATCAAGAGATCAATTGTTGTGTCTAGAGGTGCCCCCTGCCCCCGTATATAAAGGACCAAGGGGGAGGAGGCGGCCGACCAGGGTAGGGCGCGCCAGGGAGGAGTCCTACTCCCACTGGGACCAGGACTCCCTCTTTTCCTAGTTGGAGCAGGAGGGGAAAAGGAAGGGAAGGAGAGAGGGGGGAGGAAAGGGGGCGCCACCCCCTCCTTGTCCAATTCGGACTAGAGGGGGAGGGGGCGCGCAACCAGTCCTAGCCGCCCCTCCTCTTCTCCACTAAGGCCCATCTTGGCCCATTAAACTCCCCGGGGGGTTCCAGTAACCCCCCGGTACTCCGGTATATGTCCAAAACTCCCCGAAACCATTTCGGTGTCCGAACATAGTCGTCCAATATATAGATCTTTACGTCTCGACCATTTCGAGA
Source organism: Triticum aestivum (assembly GCF_018294505.1). Lineage (NCBI taxonomy): Eukaryota > Viridiplantae > Streptophyta > Magnoliopsida > Poales > Poaceae > Triticum > Triticum aestivum. The sequence continues at coordinate 428,628,130 of NC_057808.1, read as the reverse complement.
CTCCTCGTCATGTCCGTGATCACATCCGGAGCTCCGAACAACCTTCGGTGCATCAAAACACAAAAACTCATAATACAATCGTCACCAAAACTTTAAGCGTGCGGACCCTACGGGTTCGAGGACAATGTAGACATGACCGAGACACGTCTCCGGTCAATAACCAATAGCGGAACCTGGATGCTCATATTGGCTCCTACATATTCTACGAAGATCTTTATCGGTCAAACCGCATAACAACATACGTTGTTCCCTTTGTCATCGGTATGTTACTTGCCCGAGATTCGACCGTCGGTATCTCAATACCTAGTTCAATCTCATTACCGGCAAGTCTCTTTACTCGTTCCGTAATACATCATCTCGCAACTAACTCATTAGTTACAATGCTTGCAAGGCTTATAGTGATGTGCATTACCGAGTGGGCCCAGAGATACCTCTCCGACAATCGGAGTGACAAATCCTAATCTCGAAATACACCAACCCAACAAGTACCTTCGAAGACACCTGTAGAGCACCTTTATCATCACCCAGTTATGTTGTGACATTTGGTAGCACACAAAGTGTTCCTCCGATAAACGGGGGTTGCATAATCTCATAGTCATAGGAACATGTATAAGTCATGAAGAAAGCAATAGCAACATACTAAACGATCAAGTGCTAAGCTAACGGAATGGGTCAAGTCAATCACATCATTCTCCTAATGATGTGGTCCCGTTAATCAAATGACAACTCATGTCTATGGCCAGGAAACATAACCATCTTTGATTAACAAGCTAGTCAAGTAGAGGCATACTAGTGACACTCTGTTTGTCTATGTATTCACACATGTATCATGTTTCCGGTTAATACAATTCTAGCATGAATAATAAACATTTATCATGATATAAGGAAATAAATAATAACTTTATTATTGGGTCTAGGGCATATTTCCTTCAGTCTCCCACTTGCACTAGAGTCAATAATCTAGATTACACAGTAATGATTCTAACACCCATGGAGCCTTGGTGCTGATCATGTTTTGCTCGTGGAAGAGGCTTAGTCAATGGATCTGCAACATTTAGATCCGTATGTATCTTGCAAATCTCTATGTCTCCCACCTGGACTTGGTCCCAGATGGAATTGAAGCGTCTTTTGATGTGCTTGGTCCTCTTGTGAAACCTGGATTCCTTTGCCAAGGCAATTGCACCAGTATTGTCATAGAAGATTTTCATTGGACCCGATGCACTAGGTATGACACCTAGATGGATATGAACTCCTTCATCCAGGCTCCTTCATTTGCTGCTTTCGAAGCAGCTATGTACTCCGCTTCACACATAGATCCCGCCACGACGCTTTGTTTAGAACTGCACCAACTGACAGCTCCACCGTTCAATATAAACACATATCCAGTTTGCGATTTAGAATCATCCGGATCAGTGTCAAAGCTTGCCTCAACGTAACCATTTACGATTAGCTCTTTGTCACCTCCATAAATGAGAAACATATCCGTAGTCCTTTTCAGGTGTTTCAGGATGTTCTTGACCGCTGTCCAGTGATCCACTCCTAGATTACTTTGGTACTTCCCTGCTAAACTTATAGCAAGGCACACATCAGGTCTGGTACACAGCATTGCATACATGATAGAGCCTATGGCTGAAGCATAGGGAACATCTTTCATTTTCTCTCTATCTTCTGCTGTGGTCGGGCATTGAGTCTTACTCAACTTCACACCTTGTAACACAGGCAAGAACCCTTTCTTTTCTTGATCCATTTTGAACTTCTTCAAAACTTTGTCAAGGTATGTGCATTGTGAAAGTCCAATTAAGCGTCTTGATCTATCTCTATAGATCTTGATGCCCAATATGTAAGGAGCTTCACCGAGGTCCTTCATTGAAAAACTCTTATTCAAGTATCCTTTTAAGCTATCCAGAAATTCTATAACATTCCCAATCAACAATATGCCATCCACATATAAGATTAGAAATGCTACAAAGCTCCCACTCACTTTCTTGTAAATACAGGCTTCTCCAAAAGTCTGTATAAAACCATATGCTTTGATCACACTATCAAAGCGTTTATTCCAACTCCGAGAGGCTTGCACCAGTCCATAAATGGATCGCTGGAGCTTGCACACTTTGTTAGCTCCCTTTGGACCGACAAAATCTTCAGGGTGCATCACATACAACTCTTCTTCCAGAAATCCGTTCAGGAATGCAGTCTTTACATCCATTTGCCAAATTTCATAATCATAAAATGCGGCAATTGCTAACATGATTCGAACATACTTAAGCATCGCTATGGGTGAGAAGGTCTCATCGTAGTCAATCCCTTGAACTTGTCGAAAACCTTTCGCAACAAGTCGAGCTTTATAGACAGTAACATTACCATCAGCGTCTGCCTTCTTCTTGAAGATCCATTTATTCTCAATTGCTTGCCGATCATCGGGCAAGTCAACCAAAGTCCACACTTTGTTCTCATACATGGATCCCATCTCAGATTTCATGGCCTCAAGCCATTTTACGGAATCTGGGCTCACCATTGCTTCTTCATAGTTCGTAGGTTCATCATGGTCTAGTAACATGACCTCCAGAACAGGATTACCGTACCACTCTGGTGAGGATCTCACTCTGGTTGACCTACGAGGTTCGGTAGTAACTTGATCTTAAGCTTCATGATCATCATCATTAGCTTCCTCACTAATTGGTGTAGGTGTCACAGGAACCGGTTTCTGTGATGAACTACTTTCCAATAAGGGAGCAGGTACAGTTACCTCATCAAGTTCTACTTTCCTCCCACTCACTTCTTTCGAGAGAAACTCCTTCTCTAGAAAGGATCCATTTTTAGCAACGAATGTTTTGCCTTCGGATCTGTGATAGAAGGTGTACCCAACAGTTTCCTTTGCATATCCTATGAAGACACATTTCTCCAATTTGGGTTCGAGCTTATCAGGTTGAAGCTTTTTCACATAAGCATCGCAGCCCCAAACTTTAAGAAATGACAACTTTGGTTTCTTGCCAAACCACAGTTCATAAGGTGTCGTCTCAACGGATTTTGATGGTGCCCTATTTAACGTGAATGCAGCTGCCTCTAGAGCATAACCCCAAAACGATAGCGGTAAAACCATATCTAGTAAAGTACGATTACGACGTTCGGACACACCATTACGCTGTGGTGTTCCGGGTGGCGTGAGTTGCGAAACTATTCCGCATTGTTTCAAATGTAGACCAAACTTGTAACTCAAATATTCTCCTCCATGATCAGATCGTAGAAACTTTATTTTCTTGTTACGATGATTTTGAACTTCACTCTAAAATTCTTTGAACTTTTCAAATGTTTCAGACTTATGTTTCATTAAGTAGATATACCCATATCTGCTTAAATCATCTGTGAAGGTGAGAAAATAACTATACCCGCTGCAAGCCTCAACATTCATTGGACCACATACATCAGTATGTATGATCTCCAACAAATCAGTTGCTCGCTCCATAGTTCCGGAGAACGGCGTTTTAGTCATCTTGCCTATGAGGCACGGTTCGCAAGTACCAAGTGATTCATAATCAAGTGATTCCAAAAGTCCATCAGTATGGAGTTTCTTCATGCGCTTTACACCAATATGACCCAAACGGCAGTGCCACAAATAAGTTGCACTATCATTATCAACTCTGCATCTTTTGGCTTCAACATTATGAATATGTGTATCACTACTTTCAAGATTCAACAAAAATAGACCACTCTTCAAGGGTGCATGACCATAAAAGATATTACTCATATAATTGGAACAACCATTATTCTCAGATTTAAATGAATAACCATCTCGCATCAAACAAGATCCAGATATAATGTTCATGCTCAATGCTGGCAACAAATAACAATTATTCAGGTCTAAAACTAATCCCGAAGGTAGATGTAGAGGTAGCGTGCCGACGGCGATCACATCGACTTTGGAACCATTTCCCACGCGCATCGTCACCTCGTCCTTAGCCAGTCTTCGCTTAATCCAGTTTCAATCAGGTGTATGAACAATAGGTGCAGTAATTAAGGCTTTCTTGAGTGTTTCAAAGGCTTCAAGACGATCATCATCGAAAACAAAAGGGGTATCCTTTTGCAAAAGATTAGTAAGAGGCCTAGAAATTTTAGAGAAGTCTTTAATAAACCTCCTATAGAAACCAGCCTGACCTAGGAAACTACGAATACCTTTTATGTCCTTAGGACATGGCATTTTCTCAATTGCATCAACCTTAGCTTGGTCCACTTCAATACCTTTTTCAGAAATTTTATGACCCATGACAATACCTTCATTAACCATAAAGTGGCACTTCTCCCAATTCAAGACAAGATTTGTTTGTTCACATCTCTGCAAAACTCGATCAAGATTGCTTAAAGAATCATCAAAAGACTTCCCATAAACAGAGAAGTCATCCATGAAAACCTCAACAATCTTTTCACAAAAGTCAGAGAATATAGCCATCATGCATCTTTGAAAGGTAGCAGGTGCATTACATAAATCAAAAGGCATACGTCTATAAGCATAAGTTCCAAAAGGACAAGTAAAAGTGGTCTTTTCTTGATCAGGTTGAGAAACAGGTATTTGTGAAAAGCCAGAATATCCATCAAGGAAGCAAAAGTGTGTATGCTTAGATAATCTTTCAAGCATTTGATCAATAAAGGCAAAGGGTAATGATCTTTTCTAGTAGCTTTATTTAATTTTGTGAAATAAATTACCATTCTATAGCCTGTAACAATTCTTTGTGGAATAAGTTCATTATTATCATTAGGAACAACAGTAATACCTCCTTTCTTAGGGACACAATGAACAGGACTTACCCATCTACTATCAGCTATATGATAGATTATACCTGCTTCCAGAAGTTTTAATATTTCCGTTCTTACCACCTCTTTCATCTTCGGATTTAACCGACGTTGGTGATCGACAACTGGTTTAGCATCAGGTTCCATATTAATTTTGTGCTGGCATAGAGTGAGACTAATGCCCTTTAAATCATCAAGAGTATATCCAATAGCAGCTCCGTGCTTCCTTAGAACTTTCAATAATCTTTCGTCTTCATGTTCTGAAAGGTTAGCACTGATAATAACATGATATATTTTCTTTTCATCAAGATAAGCATATTTCAAAGTGTCTGGCAATTGTTTTAATTCAAACACAGGATCACCTTAGGTGGAGGAGGACCTCCTAGAGTTTCAATAGGCAAATTGTGTTTAAGTAGAGGACGTTGTTCAAAGAAAATCTTATCTATTTCATTTCTTTCATGCATATGTAAATCATTTTCATTGTCTAGCAAGTATTGTTCTAAAGGATCAGTAGGTGGCACAGCACTAGAAGCAAGACCAATTAATTCATCTTTACTAGGAAATTCTTTTTCATGATGATTTCTACTAAACTTGGAAAAATTAAACTCATGAGACTCATCACCAAAGCTAACACCCATAGTTTGTTTCTGGCAGTCTATCCTGGCATTAACTGTGTTCAAGAAGGGTCTCCCAAAGATAATGGGGCAGAAGTCATCTTGTGGGGAACCAAGAACAAGAAAATCAGTAGGGTATTTTACTTTCCCACACAAGACTTCAACATCTCTAATAATCCCACAAGGTGATATGGTCTCTCTATTTGCAATTTTAATAGTAACATCTATGTCTTCTAACTTTGTAGGTGCTATGTCTTCTCTAATTTCTTGATATAACTTGTAAGGAATAGCACTCACACTAGCACCCATGTCACATAAACCATGATAACAATGATCTCCTATTTTAACTGAAATGACAGGCAAGCCAACAACTGGTCTATTTGTATCTTTTTTACCAGGTTTGGCAATTCTAGGAGCTTCTTCACATAAGTAAATAACATGCCCATCCACATCTTCTTCTAAGAGATCTTTAGCCATAGCAATATTAGGTTCAACTCTAATTTGTTCATCAGGTTTAGGTGTTCTAACATAGCTTTTGTTAACCATAGTTGAAACTTTAGCATGTTCCTTTATCCTAACAGGAAAAGGTGGTTTCTCAATATAACCAGTAGGAACAACTGGATCAACATTATAAAGTAAAGTTTCTTCTTTAACCGGTACTGGTTCTTTAATTTCTTCTTTAATAGGTGGGTGATACTTAAACCACTTCTCTTTAGCGAGTTCAACATGAGTAGCAAATGATTCACAAAAGGAGGCTACTATCTCAGAGTCAAGTCCATATTTAATGCTAAACTTTTGAAAAGCATCGGTATCCATAAAAGATTTAACACAATCATACTTAAGTTTTATACCTGACTCTTTACCTTCGTCGAGTTCCCAATCTTTAGAGTTGCGTTTAATTCTTTCCAAAAGATCCCACCGGAATTCAATAGTTTTCTTCATAAAAGAACCAGCACAAGAAGTATCCAGCATGGTTTGATCATTACGAGAAAGCCGAGCATAAAAGTTCTGAATAATAATTTCTCTTGAGAGCTCATGATTGGGGCATGAATATAACATCGAATTAAGCCTCCCCCAAGCTAGATCGATACTTTCTCCTTGACGAGGCCAAAAATTATATATATAATTCTGATCACGATGAACTAGATGCATAGGATAATTTTTTTGGTGAAACTCCAATTTTAAACGATTCCAATTCCATGATCCAATATCATCGCATAGCCTATACCATGCCAATGATTTTCCCTTCAAAGATAAAGGGAAAACCTTTTTCATTACCTCATCTCCGGGTAAACCTGCAAGCTTAAACCATCCACAAATTTGTTCCACATGTATCAAGTGCATATCAGGATGTTCGGTTCCATCTCCTGCATAAGGATTAGCTAGCAGTTGTTCTATCATACCCGAAGGAATTTCATATTCAATATTTTCAGTAGGTGCAGTAGGTTGAGGGGCAATTAATTGTGGTTCCGAATGAGGTGAAGATACCCCGAACAAACCCCTCAAAGGATTGTCTTCCATAGTATCAAGTGACGATAAATTTCAGCACACTATATAAATGTTTCCTTATCGAATTCCACTTACCAAAGGCGCTTCACTCCCCGACAACAGCGCCATAAAATAGCCTTGATGACCCACAAGTATAGGGGACCAATTGTAGTTCTTTTCGATAAGTAAGAGTGTCGAACCCAACGAGGAGCAGAAGGAAATGACAAGTAGTTTTCAATAAGGTAATGTCTGCAGTGCTGAAACTGTAAGTAACGAGTAATTTGATGGCAAGATAATTTGTAACGAGCAAGTAACGATAGTAACAATAAGTATGCAGCAAGGTAGCTCAATCCTTATGAGGCAAAGGACAGGCCAAAACGATCTCTTATAATAGGCAAAGCGTTCTTGAGGGTACACGGGAATTTCATCTAGTCACTTTCATCATCTTGGTTTGATTCGTGTTCGCTACTTTGATAATTTGATATGTGGGTGGACCGGTGCTTAGGTGCTGTTCTTACTCGAACAAACCTCCTACTTATGATTAACCGTCCCGCAAGCATCCGCAACTACGAGAAAAGTATTAAGGATAAATCCTAACCATAGCATTAAACTCTAGGATCCAATCGGTCCCTTACGGAATAGTGCATAAACTGGGGTTTCAGTTTCTGTCACTCTCGCAACCCACAATCTATTTACTACTCCACAATGCATTCCCTTAGGCCCAAATATGGTGAAGTGTCATGTAGTCGATGTTCACATGACACCAGTAAGGGAATCACAACATACATACCATCAAAATATCGAACACATATCAAATTCACATGATTACTTGCAACATGATTTATCCCGTGACCTCAAGAACAAAAGTAACTACTCACAAATAATCAACATGCTCATGATCAGAGGGGTATTAATATGCATAATGGATCTGAACATATAATCTTCCACCAAATAAACCATATAGTGATCAACTACAAGATGTAATCAACACTACTAGTCACCCCCTAGCAACAATCTATAGTTCTTGTAACAAGATTGAATACAAGAGATGAACTAGGGTTTGAGATGAGATGGTGCTGGTGAAGATGTTGATGGAGATTGCCCTCCCCAAGATGGGAGAGTTGTTGGTGATGATGATGACGATGATTTCCCCCTCCGGGAGGGAAGTTCCCCCGGAAGAAGCGCTCCGCCGGAGGGCAAAAGTGCTCCTGCCCAAGTTCCGCCTCGAGACAGCGGTGCTCCGTCCCGAAAGTCTTCTCCTTATTTTTTCTAGGTCAAAAGCACTTATATACCAGAAGATGGGCACTGGAGCTGGGCCGAGGAGGCCACAACCCACCAGGGCGCGCCTGGGGGGCCTGGCGCGCCCAGGTGGGTTGTGCCCACCCGGCGGCCCCCCTCTGGTGTATTGGCTCCAGTATTTCGTAAATAATTCATAAAAATCTCCGTGAAATTTCAGCTTATTTGGAGTTGTGCAGAATAGGTGGCTGAGGTAGCTTTTTCAGGTCCAGATTTCCAGCTGCCGGAATTCTCCCTCTTGGTGTGTACCTTGAAAATTATGAGAGAAAAGGCATTAGAATTACTCCAAAAAGCATTATTATGGATGAAAATATTATTAATAACAGTAAGAAAACATGATGCAAAATGGATGTATCAATGATACACATGCTTGTGCATATTCGAGAAAAAAAATCATGGCGAAGAGCTCGGGAATCATTTTCGTCATCCCTTGCATATTATAGTTCATCACGAAGTTCTAGTAGCTTGGTGATAGTGACTAGAGAACTCTGTCAATTACTATCTTATCTGAAAGATTAACTCCCACTTGATTCAAGCGATTGTAGTACTCAGACATTCTGAATACATGCTCACTGCTTGAGCTATTCTCCTCCATCTTGTAGGCAAAGTACTTGTCAGAGGTCTCATACCTCTCAACATGGGCATGAGTCTGAAATACCAATTTCAACTCTTGGAACATCTCATATGCTCCGTGGTGTTCAAAACGTTTTTCAAGTCCCGGTTCTAAGCCGTAAAGCATGACGCACTAAACTATCAAGTAGTCATCATATCAGGCTTGCCAAACGTTCATAACGTCTGCATCTGCTCTTGCAATAGGTCTGTCACCTAGCGATGCATTAAGGACATAATTCTTCTGTGTAGCAATGAGGATAATCCTCAGATCACGGACCCAGTCCGCATCATTGCTACTATCATCTTTCATCTTATTTTTCTCTAGGAACATATCAAAAAACATAGGGAGCTATAACGCGAGCTATTGATCTACGACATAATTTTCAAATACTATCAGGACTACGTTCATGATAAATTAAAGTTCAATTAATCAAATTACTTAAGAAATCCCACTTAGATTGACATCCCTCAAGTCATCTAAATGATACGTGATCCAAATCAACTAAACCATGTCCGATCATCACGTGAGATGGAGTAGTCTTCAATGGTGAACATCTCTATGTTGATCATACCTACTATATGATTCACGTTCGACCTTTCAGTCTCCAGTGTTCTGAGGCCATGTCTGTACATGCTAAGCTCATCAAGTTTAACCCGAGTATTCCGCATGTGCAAAACTGTCATGCACCCGTTGTATGTGAACATAGAGCCTATCACACCCGATCATCATGTGGTGTGTCAGCACGAAGAACTTTCACAACAGTGCATACTCAGGGAGAACACTTACACCTTGAAATTTTAGTGAGGGATCATCTTATAATGCTACCGCCGTACTAAGCAAAATAAGATGCATAAAAGATAAACATCACATGCAATCAAAATATGTGACATGATATGGCCATCATCATCTTGTGCCTTTGATCTCCATCGCCAAAGCACCGTCATGATCTCCATCGTCACCGGCTTGACACCTTGATCTCCATCATAGCGTCGTGGTCGTCTTGCCAACCATTGCTTCTACAACTATCGCTAACGCATAGTGATAAAGTGAAGCAATTACATGGCGTTTGCATTTCATACAATAAAGCGACAACCATAAGGCTCCTGCTAGTTGCCGATAACTTTTACAAAACATGCTCATCTCATACAAGTATATCACATCATGTCTTGACCATATCACATCACAACATGCCCTGCAAAAATAAGTTAGACGTCCTCTACTTTGTTGTTGCAAGTTTTACGTGGCTGCTACGGGCTTCTAGTAAGAACTGTTCTTACCTACGCATCAAAACCACAACGATGATTTACCAAGTTTGTTGTTTTAACCTTCAACAAGGACCGACCGCAGTCAAATTCGATTCAACTAAAGTTGGAGAAACGGACACCCGCCAGCCACCTTCATGCAAAACTAGTTGCATGTCTGTCGATGGAACCGGTCTCATGAACATGGTCATGTAAGGTTGGTCCGGGCCGCTTCATCCAACAATACCGCCGAATCAAAATAAGACATTGGTGGTAAGCAGTATGACGATCACCGCCCACAACTCTTTGTGTTCTACTCGTGCATATCATCCACGCATAGACCTGGCTCGGATGCCACTGTTGGGAAACATAGCATGCAATTTCAAAAAAATTCCTACGCTCACGCAAGATCTATCTAGGAGATGCATAGCAACGAGAGGGAAGAGTGTGTCCACGTACCCTCGTAGACCGAAAGCGGAAGCATTTGACAACGTGGTTGATGTAGTCGAGCTCCTTCTCGTTCCGACCGATCAAGCACTGAACGTATGACACCTCCGAGTTCTACACACGTTCAGCTCGATGACGTCCCTCGAACTCTTGATCCATCAAAGTGTTGAGCGAGAGTTTCGTCAGCACGACGGCGTGGTGACGGTGATGGTGAAGTGATCCACGCAGGGCTTCGCCTAAGCACTACGAAGATATGACCGGAGGCGTAAACTGTGGAGGGGGGCGCCGCACACGGCAAACAATTGTTGGTGTGTGTTCTAGCGGTTCCCGCCTCATATATATAGGTTGGAGGGGAGGAGAGGCAGTCAAGGGGTCGCCCCAAGTAGGAGGAATCCTACTTGGGCACCTCCCAATTCGGCCTCCCCCTTCCATATTCATCCGGAGGGGGAAGGAAGGAGGAGGGAGGAGAGAAGGAAGGGGGAGGCCGAATTTCTCCCCTTCCTTTCTATCTTCCCCTCTTTCCTTCCCCCTTTTTTTGGCCTACATGGGGCGCACCAGCCCCCTAGGCCCATGTAGTTGCCGGGGGGATGCCCGGAACCCCTTCCGGTGACCCGATATGTACCCGGTGCCCCCGGAACACTTCCGGTGTTCGAATATCATCGTTCAATATATGAATCTGTACCTCTCGACCATTTTGAGACTCCTCGTCATGTCCATGATCTCATCTGGGACTCCGATCAACATTCGTTCACCAAATCACATAACTCATATAATACAAAATCGTCATCGAACGTTAAGCGTGCGGACCCTGCGAGTTCGAGAACTGTGTAGACATGACCGAGACACCTCTCTGGTCAATAACCAACAGTGGAACCTGGATGCTCATATTGGTTCCCACATATTCTACAAAGATCTTTATCGGTCGTACCGTAATGACAACATACATTATTCCCTTTGTCATCGGTATGTTACTTGCCCGAGATTCGATCATCGGTATCTTACCTAGTTCAATCTTGTTACCGGCAAGTCTCTTTGCTCGTTCCGTAATACATCATCCCGCAACTAACTCATTAGTCACATTGCTTGCATGGCTTATTATGATGTGCATTACCGAGAGGGCCCAGAGATACCTCTCCGATACCCGGAGTGACAAATCCTAATCTCGATCTATGCCAACCCAACAAACACCTTCGGAGATACCTATAGAGCATCTTCATAATCACCCAGTTACGTTGTGACGTTTGATAGCACACAAGGTATTCCTCCGGTATCCGGGAGTTGCATAATCTCATAGTCGAAGGAATATGTATTTGACATGAAGAAAGCAATAGCAATAAAACTGAACGATCAACATGCTAAGCTAACGGATGGGTCTTGTCCATCACATCATTCTCCTAATGATGTGATCCCGTTCATCAAATGACAACACATGTCTATGGCTAGGAAACTTAACCATATTTGATTAACGAGCTAGTCTAGTAGAGGCTTACTAGGGACACGGTGTTTTGTCTATGTATTCACACATGTATCAAGTTTCCGGTTAATACAATTCTAGCATGAATAATAAACATTTATCATGATATAAGGAAATATAAAATAACAACTTTCTTATTGCATGTAGGGCATATTTCCTTCAAGAACCACACACAAGTTATTACAATCTGGTTTTTATTGGCCTACTCTTTTCAAGGATGCTCGTAAGTTTGTCTCCTCTTGTGATGAATGACAAAGAATAGGTAATATTGGTAGACATTAGGAAATTCCTATGAACTATTCACTTGTTATTGAACCATTTGATGTTTGGGGCTTTGATTATATGGGACCTTTTCCATCCTCTAATGGGTATACACAGTTTTTGGTTGCTGTTAATTATGTCACTAAGTGGGTAGACGCTATTCCAACTAGTATTGCTGATCACAACACCTCCATTAAATTTTTTAAAGAAGTTATTTTCCCAAGGTTTGGAGTCCCTAGATATTGAATGACTGATGGTGGTTCACATTTTATTCATGGTGCTTTCCGAAAATTGCTTGCTAAATATGATGTCAACCATAGAATTGCATCCCCTTATCACCCTCAATCTAGTGGACAAGTTGAACTTAGCAATAGAGAAATAAAGTTAATACTGCAAAAGACTGTCAATGGGTCTCGAAAGAATTGGTCTAAGAAATTATATGGTGCACTTTGGGCTTACAGAATAGCTTATAAAAATCCTATGGGAATGTCTCCATATAAAATGGTTTACGGGAAAGCTTGTCATTTGCCTCTTGAGTTAGAACATAAAGCATATTGGGCAATTAAAGAACTCAATTATGACTTCAAACTTGCCGGTGAAAAGAGGTTATTTGATATTAGCTCTTTAGATGAATGAAAATCGAAGCCTATGAAAATGCCAAATTGTTCAAAGAAAAAAAATTAAAAGATGGCATGACAAAATAATCCAAAAGCGGGAATTCAAAGTGGGTGAGTATGTATTATTGTACAATTCTTGTTTTAGATTTTTTTGTAGGAGAACTTCTCTCCAAGTGCGAAGGACCATATATCATTGAAGAAGTTTATCATTCTGGAGCTATTAAGATCAATAATGCCGAAGACACTAGCCTGAAGGTGGTCAATGGACAAAGAATTAAGCACTATATCTCAGGTACACCTATTAATGTTGAAACTAACATTGTTCAGACTATGACACCAGAGAAATACATAAAAGAGACCTTCCAGAACACTCTAGAACCGTGAAAAGGAAGAAGTACGTGATACGGTAAGTAAATTTACTCCAAAAATTCCTCAAAAATATTTCCTGTCAGTTTTGGAATATTAGGAAAAAAAGAAACACACAGGAAGGCAGTCCAGGTGCACATTAGGTGGCGTGCCCTGGTGGGTAGTGGGCCCCTCGGGAACCTTCCCGACCCCGTTTTCCTATGGTATACTTGTTTCCCAAGATAAAAATTATTTATATATACCCCCAGACGATTTGACCACCGCATCGCGGAAATATCCTATGTTCTTGTTTCATGCCGTTTTTTCTGTCAGATCTAGATCGCCATGGCTTCACCAAGCTCTTCGAAGGATAAATTCTATGAGAAGGTCATCAACCCCTACCTACCGGAGGTGATGAAGCAGCACCCTCAACCCATTGAGATGCGTGAGGGGGTGCTCCACATCCGGGATGTTCAAGGGCCCAAGAAGACGGGAAGCGTGGAGGCCAGGCTCGAGGCAGTGGCGCAGGAGATCTTCAAGTGCCAATGGATGGTGGAGCATGCACTTAGTGCCAACAACTCCATGATCACGGAATTCACCCGTGATCACAAGGTGGATGTCCAGTCTATGAAGAACATCGTTTTCCACTTGAAGGAACAAATCAATTATCTTCAAGGCCAAATTTATGATCTCCAAAATCAAAATTTTGAGTAAGAAGCAAGGTTCAATGGTATGAGTTTAGCTGCAAGTTTCAGAACTCAGGAGACTCGCGCATCCTCTTATGATGTTGAACCTATGCCATGGAAGCCGGAAGACAAGCCTACCACTTCTTCATCACCAAAGAAGGAGACTTGAGTACACGGGTATGGGCACTCCCCTTGGCTTTCGCCAAGCTTGGGGGAGATGCCCGGTATCGTATTGCCATCACTTTCATTATCTTTACCTATCTTAGTTCAGTCCTTAGTTATTTCATGATTTAGTTGAATAAAAGTTTAGTATGATCTATTTTCGAGTGCTAGTTTCATGATCTATCTATGGAATCGAGTGAGAGTTATATAATAAAGATTAGTTTGAGTTTTTTGTTTCTTTACTTTTTGTTTCAATCAAAATAAAGGAAATAAGGAAAAAGATCATATGCTAATCTTATGGAAAGTAATGACATCACGTAAGGAAAAGTATAAGTGGTAAAATCTATTGAAAGTTGACAAACATAGCATTGGTCAATGATGCAATTCATTAAAGAATTAATAAGGGAAGAGAAGATTCACATGCAAATATACCATCTTGGACATCTTTTATGATTGTGAGCCCCCATCAAGTATTCAATGTCAAATTGTGGATGTTGGAAAAGGAAGACAACGTAATGATTTATGTTTGTTCATATTCACAAAGAAGTTATATTTTCATAGATCCTCCAACATGTGGTGCTTGCCCAGTATCTTTGCTAGCCAAAAATCCGTACCAAGTAGAGATACTACTTGCGCATCTTAAACCCACTTTCATGTTATGAGAGTCCACCATACCTACCTATGGACTGAATAAGATCCTTCAAGTATGTTGTCATCAGTGCATAAGGCAATAAAAATTGCGTCTAAATATGCTTGATCTTTTATTGTAAGGGAAAATAAGCGTTCTACAAACTTATGATGGCAAAGTAATAAAAGCAACGGACTGTATAATAAAGGTTGCTATCATAAGGGGCAATATAATGTGACATTCTTTTGCATTAAGAGATCGTGCATCCAAAAGTAAAAAATGCATGACAACCTCCGTTTCCCTTTGCGAAGGGCCTATTGCTACTTCTTGAGCTTGCGTTGGTTTTTCCCTTGAGGAGGAAAGGGTGATGCAGCAAAGTAGAGTAAAAATTTCCCTCAGCTTTTGAGAACCAAGGTATCAATCCAGTAGGAGACAACGCGCAAGTCACCGAATACCTGCACAAACTAACACCAACTTGCACCCATCGTGATAAAGGGGTTGTCAATCCCTTCACAGTTATTTGCAAAGTGAGATCTGATAGAGATGGATAAATGGTAAAGTAATATTTTTGGTATTTTTTGGTTTATGGAACGGAAAGTAAAAGGTTGAAAAGGAAGTAAATAGGAAACTAAAATTGTAGATCAAAAACTTATATGACGGAAAATAGACCCGGGGGCCATAGGTTTCACTAGAGGCTTCTCTCAAGATAGAAAATATTACGGTGGGTGAACAAATTACTGCCGAGCAATTGATAGAAAAGCGCAAAGTTATGACGATACCTAAGGCAATGATCATGAATATAGGCTTCACGTCCGTATCAAGTAGACCGACTCCTGCCTGCATCTACTACTATTACTCCAAACATCGACCGACTCCTGCCTGCATCTAGAGTATTAAGTTCATGAAGAATAGAGTAACGCATTAAGTAAGATGACGATGTAGCGGGATAAACTCAAGCAATATGATGAAAACCCCATCTTGTTATTCTCGATGGCAACAATACAATACGTGCCTTGCTGCCCCTACTGTCACTGGGAAAGGACACCGTAAGATTGAACCCAAAGCTAAGCACTTCTCCCATTGCAAGAAAAACCAATCTAGTTGGCCAAACCAAATCGATAGTTTGAAGTGACTTGCGAAGATATCAAATCATGCATATAAGAATTCAGAGAAGATTCAAATAATATTCATAGATAAGCTGATCATAAATCCACAATTCATCGGATCTCGGCAAACACACCGCAAAAGAGTATTACATCGAATAGATTTCCAAGAACATCGAGGAGAACATGGTATTGAGAAACAAAGAGAGAGAAGAAGCCATCTAGCTACTAGCTATGGACCCGTAGGTCTGAGGTAAACTACTCACGCTTCATCGGAGAGGCAATGGTGTTGATGTAGAAGCCCTCCGTGATCGAATCCCCCTCCGACAGGACGCCGGAAAAGGCCCCTAGATGGGATCTCACGGGTACAGAAGGTTGCGGCGGTGGAAAAGTGTTTTCGTGGCTCTCCTGGTAGGTTTTGGGATATTTGAGAATATATAGGCGGAAGAAATAGGTCGGTGGAGTCACGAGGGGGCCACAAGGGTGGGGGGCACGCCCTACCCCCTGGGCACGCCCTCCGTCCTTGTGGCCACCTCGTGGCTTCTCTGACTTGCACTCCAAGTCCTCTGGATGTCTTCTGGTCCAAGAAAAATCATTGCGAAAGTTTCATTCCATTTGGACTCCGTTTGATATTCCTTTTCTGCGAAACTCTAAAACAAGGAAAAAACAGAAATTGGCACTGGGCTCTAGGTTAATAGGTTAGTCCCAAAAATAATATAAAACAACATATTAATGCATATAAAACATCCAAAACAGATAATATAATAGCATGGAACAATCAAAAATTATAGATACGTTGGAGACGTATCACCTATCTTTTATTTTTATGCAAGAGTCAATAGTATTCCCTTCTATTCCTTTTACTTTTCTCTTTTGCAAGCATCACGTGCTGGGGAAAGATCTAGGCACATATATCCAGTTGGATATGAGTGATCATGAGTAATTATTGTTGACATTACCCTTGAGGTGAATAAGTTGGGAGGCAAAACTATAAGCCCCTATCTTCCTATGTGTCTGGTTGAAACTTTATGCTCCATATATATGTTGTGAGTGTCAGCAATCATAGAAGACTAAATGATGGTTGAGTATGTGGACTTGCTGAAAAGGTCCGACATGAGACCCTTCCTGAAAATATGATGAATTGCAATTGCATTGTTAACTGAGAACATAGTTTATTCGTTTTCATGAAAGATTATGCCTTATACTTCGATGTTGTGATGAATTGTTAGTTGCTCATAAGAAGTTTTATGATAAATTTATTGTTGTTATAATAATGATCATGATGCTACTATGTTCGTATTTTGTTTTTATCGACACCTCTCTCTCTAAACATGTGAACATGATTCTCGATATCGACTTTCGCTTGAGGACAAACTAGGAATAAGCTTGGGGGAGTTTGATACGTCCATTTCGCATCATGTTTTTCTACTGTTATTTGTAGTGTTTTCATTCAATATAACACTTTATGGAGTAATTCTAATGCCTTTTCTCTCGTAATATGCAAGGTTTACATAAAGAGGGAGAATACCGGCAACTAGAATTCTGGACCTGAAAAAGCTATGTCAGAGATACCTATTCTGCACATCTCCAAATGAGCTGAAATTTTACGGAGATTTATTTTGGAATATATAAAAAATATTGGAGAAAAGAGATACTAGAGGGGGCCACTGATGACCCACAAGTATAGGGGATCAATCGTAGTCCTTTCGACAAGTAAGAATGTCGAACCCAACGAGGAGCAGAAAGAAATGACAAGTGGTTTTCAGCAAGGTAATTTCTGCAAGCACTGAAATTGTCGGTACCAAGTAATTTGATAGCAAGATAATTTGTAACAAGCAAGTAACGGTAACGGTAAATAAAGTGCAGCAAGGTAGCCCAATCCACCACGTACACGATATCCCACTGTACTAACACATTGCACAACCAGTTTAACCCACTCTTCACGAAATCCCAATTTCAGCAGAATACCTTCTAGAAACGTCCATTCAACCCGGTCATATGTCTTCACTACAAAAAAAATACACTTCCGTGATGATACGTGTTTGTCACAGTAGGTCGCATTTTTTGTCATGCATGTACATCCATGACAATTTTATGACAGAATCAAGATAGTCATACCTGTGCTGTCGTAGAAGTGTTCCATGACATTACCAAAATTTATCATCACGGAAGTGTCCACTTCCATGACGATAAATCGCGCTTCACAGAAGTGCTTTCATCAAGGCTGACCGACACGTGGCATCCACCGTAACGGAACACCGTTAAGCTATCGGGTCCGGTTTTGGATCCGATAACCCGCTAACAGCCCCGGCCAATGGGGTTTTTCCACATGTAAAATCATCATTGGCTGGAAGAAAGACGTGTCGGCTCACCGTTGGGACAGATGTCATCCACTCATTGGACAGAAGGCGCCTATGATACGTCGACACGTGGCACGGCCCAACAGAGGCCCATTCCTGTGAAAAGGCCGGCCCGTTTGACTTGGTCAAAAGGTGGCGGGCCGGCCCAGGGAAAGCCTGTTAACGGCCTGTTCGCATATAGCCCATTTACAGCCCGCTAACCCAGGGCCCGTTACGACATATCTGAATTAGGCCCAGTAGCGTCATCTGGGCCGTCCAATATGATTCCAGCCCATTTTAAGTTCCGGCCCATGTATGGCCCATGACGTCTTTCGGCCCAGATGAGGCCCTTTGTAACTCTTGGCCCATTAATGGCCCGTGGTGAAACTGGCCTGTAATGAACAGTGTATCACTTTATACCCATTAATGGCCCATTAATCCATTGGGCCATTTGTAGCCCATGTTATCTTTCGGCCTTCTTAGGGCCCATTTATTCTTGGGCTCATTTCCAGCATTCGGTTACTTATGACCCGTTACTGCCATTTTCTGCTTGTGGGACAAATTCAGCCCGTGGTTACAGTCGGCCCATTTGTGGCCCGTTAATACGTTGGGACGTTTTCATAGCGTCATCAAATACGGCCTATTAACGACGGCCCGTTATGGTCGGCCCATGAACGGACGACTCCAACTCTAGCCCGTTTACGACCATAATGCGGTCTGTTTTTGGCCCATGTTTGGCCAATCGATCATACGGCCCGTCTAAGGCCCATTGATGATACGGCCCATAGAAGGCCCATTGTTTCTACGGCCCGTAGAAGGCCCATTGTTTCTATGGCCCGTAGGAAGCCCAGTGTCACTCTAGTAAATATGTAGCCCATGGCCTGTTAAAGGCGGGAAACTACTATAGGTTTAGACCTGCTAATGGCCCAAGCTGATTATAGGCCCACGTTTTGGCCCATATGAGTAACGAGCCGGCCTGAAGACCGACAACGCTGAGATCCACTGAACCTTCCGGCCTAAATTACAGCATACCGACCAAAGAATAAACCTAGACTATACAACCAAGAAATTATGGCATATTAGGAATCAAAGTTCGCTACCTGGTGATAATAAAGCGCAACATGACCGCAGATTACATACACTGGGCATCAAAGGTCGCCACCAGTGCATATAAACGCGCCGACAAAAGAATATACAAAACTGAGAGCACTTCAGAAGGCACTAGACTTGGCAAGCTCGGGCCCCCGCAAGCAGCCGAACAAGCTGATGAGACCTCAGTTGTGTCAACGATAGATGCTTCATCCCTAGCTGTATGGCACCATAGTGCGCAAGGTAGTCCCCTGACATCTTCATTACATCTTTGACTTCAAGTCGGAGCTGAGCTGAAGCAAGCCTTTCCTCTTTAAGTTGAGACCGAAGAAGTCGAACTATTGAGGCAGCGACTGCACAGAGGTTGTCTCACACCTGCTGGTGAGTAGCTTCAACTCACTGTCTTCATCAAGATAGGACCTTAGGGTCATCTCACTGTCCTCAAGATGGTTTGGCTCACTATCTTTCCTAAAGTTCTGCCTGGAATAAGAGATACGACTCTGAAAGAGAAACAAGGAGACACGTAACAGGTTTCACGGTTATATAAGCAAATAAATGGATCTGTTCTGCATAAGGAACATGTTTTTACAACTACAATTTAAAACTGGTAGTTGTTGCAAACCTCCAATCAGATGTAAACAGCAGTGGAGGAAATGATGCCTATCCAAATCTATACTAGAACAAAGTTTGAAGGCTTGAGAAGGATGATATTACATTACATGCTAACACGGGCTGGACAAAGCCCTTCTCCATGTTGATGGAAAGATCATTCAATAACTTCCCCAAAGAAAATTCTTTATAAGTGTTGCCATTATTCTACATTTTGCAAAGAGTAAATATAGATCAAATAATATTGGAAGAAATAGAGGATAATGAAGCTCAGGTGTAGACTGATGATACATAATCAAATAGCAATTAATTAAGTACAGCGTTACAAGGCAAAAGGTACTGACAAGAGGAATGCAGACATCAACGTGTGCAGTGGCATTGGCTTTATTCAACATTTTGGTAAGAGTAAATGTAGATATGATAATTTGGAGAAAGTGGAGGGCAGGGCAGATAATATGCAGACTAATGCTAGACAATCAACTATCTCGCGATGCATGTACAGTAATACCACCACCGTCCGTTATTAGTTGTCGCTCAAATGGATGTATCTAGCACTATTAAGTTCTAAATACATCCAATTGATCAACAATTAATTCAATACAGAGGGAGTACATGACAACAGGTACTTACATGAGCAATCCAAAACTTCATAACCATTGTGTTAATTCTACATTTATCTAAGAGTAAATATAGATCTTATAATTTCAAGCAAAGGAAGGATAAAGAAGCGAACATTTACAGTGATGCTACATAATCAAACAGCAATGAGTGTAAGTATGCTGACAAAGGGCAAGAGGTACTGACAAGAGCAATGCAGAGCCCAGTATTGTCGTGAGATCCTATGATCCTTTGAGCAAGGAGATTCATCTAAAATTAGTTTTCATACAAGAGAGAAGGTAAGGCACATGCAGAAAATTAGGATTTCAAATTTTGAATTCATGTCATAGACAGTACCTGACGCTGGGCTGTCAGCAGTTCTAATAGGGGTTTGGCCACTGGAGTAGGGGTAAAGTCTGTTACAGTTGGGCCTGTGTTTTCCGTGGCTGCTAATCTATCTGATTTAACAGGTATCACTACCTTTTCCAAATACCTAGTTTGTACTCCTTGAGGATCTGGAATCACCCTCTTCCTTTTGGACATCTATTACGAAAGAACATTTGACTGGAAAAACATAGTATGACGACACATGGAATAGGTACAGAAAATGGATATGTATGGCATATACTCATATATGATGCTTAAACTAAGCAGATGGTGTAACAAAGTAGAAGTAATGCAAGAGGTCAGATGCAAAAAATGTGCGACCAATACAACCTTGCCAAGTTAGAGCATGCACCTTGATGGGTGAATAAGATAGGTCATCCTCCACCATGCCAAGTTTGTTAGCCAGTGAACCGTTCCGCAATATTCCTCTCATGCGCCCATTGTCATATTCATTTTGATAATGTTCAGTACCTGACATGCATGAAAACATAAAAACAAGTGAGATTATCTGTGTAATGCAGAAGTGATTCTAATCCAATACTTCCTCCCTGTAAACCCCATTGTGCTATCTCTGCAACTTCTAAGAGGTGCCATGCATGCTGTAATTTGGTGTGTGCATTAATATAATGTGGCCTACTACTCAAAATATGAGAGCTCCAGAAGTGATGATACTTCGCAGATGACAGCTTCAACATATAGTAAAGAAGAACAAGTCGACCTGACCTGACAGATTCAAAATATACTAAGGGAGAATAACTCGACCTGACCAGTCGACCGCAAGAGAAGAGGATCATCTTAAAGAAGAGTAGAAGAGCAAGCAGATTGAAGATATTACAAGTCTTTCTATACGATGTCGGCTAGCCACCCATGATGAACCAGAGCGCACAGAGAAATACTATTCCTTCCGGTCTCTCCATATGTGGCTCACATGCATTTCGAAACTAAAGTAGGAACATTTAGCTGACCAATTAAACATCTCTCAGTTTTACTAATATCAGCATAATATCAGATTTGAATTTGTACAACTAAGCTTGTTTAGCTCGATGGGTGGAGTAGTGCTATTACGACGCGAACCACGTAGGCTGATCGTGGTCATCATAAAATAAGGAAACCGTAAGCATGATGAGTATAGTGTTGACCGTGGCAGTGGGATGGCAGATCTGAAGCTGCAAACCGCGCAAAGGGTAGTTAGCAACCAATATTTGCTTTGAAATAACAACTAAGATTTGGTATGAACAAGAAAGTACAGTCAACAAGTGACAAAGAAATGCAATTCTGCTGTCTCTCTATATGTCACGACATGCATTTGGAAACTCAAGTGGGACCTTTAGCTAACCAATTAAATGTGTCTGTTAACTAATATCAGTATCATATCACAATCATATTTGAACAACTAAGCGTTGGAATTTTGAGTGTTGTGTTGTTTAGCTTGAAGGGTGGAGTAATGCTAGTATGACAGAAAGCACCTACGCAGATCATAGTAGAGTAGATAAAAGGGGAAAACCCTAAGCATCAAGAGTAAAATTAGGAAAGTGGAACTAGCTGGACCTGTGGGTGGCGCACATGCTTTTCGAAACGAATATAGGAACATTAGGTGACCAATTAAACGTTCTCTGTTTTAGTAATATGAGCATCATATCAGATTCATATTTCAACACGTAAGCTTTGGAATTATGAGCGGCATGTTGTTTCGCTTGATGGGTTGAGGTCTTGAGGAGCAGTGCTAGCACGACACGAAGCAGGGAAGCACATACGATGATGGTAGTGAATATAAAGGGGGGGAACCATAAGCTTTATGAGTATAGTGACCGTGACATGGCGGATCTGAAGGTGCAAACCGGACAAAGCTACTTCGCAACCAATGTTTGCATTCAACTAGCCACTACGATTTGGTATGGCCAAGAAAAGTACAGTAAACAATTTAAGATCTATTTTCTGGGTGAGATCAATAACTTAAGCACATATGGAAGAGTACCACCTCTCTCGCGACGCCGTGTAGGCCCTTGCTGATACGTTGAGGGTGCTGCGGGTGCGATGGCTGTCGGCGGCGGGGAAGAAGAGTTTAGATGGCAGACGGCCAGGTTGGGGGATAAATCCTGTTGCCGTGGACGAGGCGTCGTAGGATCGGCAACAGCAAAGTGGACGACGGCGCCGATGAAGCGAGACGACGTGATGAAAGGATCCTGGTCCGGCGCCGTGGATGAGAGACGTCCATCTCTTGCAGTGGACGACGGGGTAGGGGTAGAGGCTCCGGCAAGGTGGAGGATGGGGTGGCAGACGGAGGAGGCTGGCCGCAGTGGGGAGGTTGTCGTGGCGCTGCTGGTGTATGAATGGGGAAATGAAGGGGGATGGGGGATCTCAAACTTTGGGACGCGCTTGTGTGAAATGTGGGAAAGTTACGAACTTATCCCCCATTTAAAATTTCGGACATCACGTCGGTTCTGGATAGGACGGTAATCTCGCATCTCCCAAATATTTGCCGGTAACAATTTCGGGCGAGGAGAGGGTGTTTTGCCGCCCACG
This sequence comes from Triticum aestivum, assembly GCF_018294505.1. NCBI lineage: Eukaryota > Viridiplantae > Streptophyta > Magnoliopsida > Poales > Poaceae > Triticum > Triticum aestivum. Next base: position 428,604,826 of record NC_057808.1, on the reverse strand, counting down.
GTTGGCGCCCATAGTGTATGAACGGGGCTGACAGGTAGGGCGGTTGTGTCACGTCTGAGGGAAGTTACACATCTGCCCCTATTTAAAATGTTAGCCTACATCGATTTCGGACAAGGAGAGTTTGTTTTGCCACCCACCATGGATGAATGGGGAAATGGAGGGAGAGACACATGTCTTTCGGACGAGCTTGAATCAAATGTATTTTGCCGCCCACGTTTGGCGCCCACCATGTCTAAATGGGCTCAGAGGCCATCATGTCATGTCTGATTGAAGTTACTAGTCTACCCCTATCGACAGCAGTGTAAATCCGGTCGATAAGGACGTCAAGTGTAAGAGGTAGACAATAATTTCCATCTCGCAAACACTTGCTTCGGGCAGCCCACAAATGATAGTGGGTGTTTAGTCGCTTCGTTCAAAACTTGGGAGAATTAGCATTCACGTTTGCCGTGGGCCCTGGCAACTAAATCCAAATCCAATTTTTATTTGATTACGAATATCCACAGATAATTCTACGTTTTGTTATTTATTTCTTCAAAACCACAACAAAGATTTATTCGACCTTTATATATGATTATGATTTAGAAATGCCGTGATCTTCGAATTCAGTAGGTTGGATACACTTTGAGTCAAACAGTTATTTCATCCAATACAATATGCTCACACGAAAAACAGTTCACCTTATGTCAATCATACAAGTACTGAGGATTACCTCGCCTAAAAAATTCGGATCATTACAACACATGGACAACATAGGGGGTCTTACAACATAATCCATTCAGAGACATGACACAACATGCAAGTACAATAATCTAATGACAATTTCAACTGCTATGTAAAGAAGAACTGGGATTACCCTGGGCTTCAGATAGCAGAAGCAGCAGGACCTCCTCTGTCTTCAAATGCAGCATTCTTACTTCCTCCATTTCTTGGGTTGCTTGCATAATGCGTGCAGCTAATTGCATAATTTCCAGCTTCAAGATCGAGATTACCTCATTCATGGCAGCCACACCATCTCTTTCTGCCTCTAGTAGAGCCTCAAGAACTATAATATATGTGCTCAGACTGCTCTCCGGCGGTGTTGCCTCTGAACTGCTACCATCTGGTAACATGGATGGCGCACTACTTCCACAAATAGATTCTGGGGTTGTACATTGTGTCCTAGTGTGAACGGCATCCTGAAAGGTTTCAGCTGGACATAAGTAAGAGATAGTTATCGCATGATCCAGGCAGTAAGCTTACATGGTAAACGACATACGAATTATTGCCGAGCATGGCAAGCTATATTTAAATGGTTCGAAGCGGCATTAGCCGAAAAGAAATTAAAATGGTAAGATGAAACTAGGGATGTAAGTGGCAAATAAACGACATCCGCCAGTCCCATCTAGTTAGTTTTTGCTAGCTCCCTGGTTCATTTTCCTCAAAAAACAAAAACTCTTTTGAACTATCATACCACTAGTGGACTTTAATCGGGATTAAACGGGACCCAGTTGACATCCCTAGTTGAAAGGGAGTGTACCACCGCTAAGTTGCCAAGGCATCTAAGCAGTTGAAATAATCTGAGAAAGCACTTAACAGTGTGGCCTCATATAAACTACGAAGACAGTCTTGTGATGAAGTTCAGAGGAAAAGTTAAGGACTCAAATGAACTAGGCATGCATTTCTTTACGATAGTACAGCAGGCACTGCTGACATATTGGCCAACTCAGGTATAGCGTAACAAGTAACAAACAAGCATTCAAATCAAGCAATACAGCAAAGCAGACAACTGAACTATTTGTTATTCTGTAGGATTACAGGTTGAGGGCACAAGCCAAGAAAGCAGCCCACACGCATTACATTTCACATGTACTAAAACACACTGGCTTACCATATGTTGCTGTGAAGCCTTGCTGCTGTTGCAATGTTCTTTGAAGATATCGTCAGCATCCCGTGGTTGCAAATCTACTTGTTGTAGTTTATTCTGCACCCTCTATTTAGGTAAAATTAATTATAATCGCATGCACTGGTTCGAATTGATCATCGATGGTTCATCTAAACTAATGAAAGAAGGGTGTGTGCATACACGACAATATATCTGATTCCCTCTATTTTTATGCTTGTTCGAGGTGCCAGCCCCAAAAGAACAAATATTTTGCTTGATGGGGTTGGCAGCTCCATAATTAATAGAAGCATCAAATTAGTCATGCAACTTGGGAAGATCAAGAACACACAAAAAAGTAATGAACAGAGGCTCGTAGCAGTGATGTAATAGCTAGCATCAGAAAGTGTAGGGTAAAATGAACAAAAACCAGCGGAACCACATGCTAGTTTGCTGATGTGTAATTAAGCATAGAGAACATGAAGCAGTCTGATGGAACAAACAGGTGGCATCAGAACAACACCATTATCATAAATATAGCATGCAAGAAGTAAAATAGTAGGCAGTGATATCTAGGAAGTACAGTAATTCTTGGGACAAAACTAAAGCATATTAACTATATGTGCACCGGTATGTAATTTAGCACATGTAACATGTTCACTGGAAGAAGTATGGCCCTACAGGTGCAAGCAGAATAACGCGTCTCATGAAAAACTGAATGATGCCCTGAAGAAATTCAAAGGTGCCGTGCTTATGCTAAGAAAGTGAACATAGGCACCGGCCGTTGGATAATAGTACCTGATTCTCGGCGGCGTATGGGTATCAGGATGGTCGATGGTGCTCGTGTTGCAGTTGAGTTTGGGACGGCTGTCGCCGTCGCTGAAGCAGCTCCGGTGCTACAGTTGCGGCGCCTGTCGACATACAAGAAAGCTCATCTATGGTAAGTGAACAGTTGCACTATAAAGAAAAAAACTGAAGGAGTACAGATGGAAATAACCTGATGAGGCTGCGGCGTCGGTAAAGCAGGGCCAGTGGAGTTGAATATGGCGACCGTGGAGCGGGTCCCGTGCAGTGGACGAAGGCTTCGGCAGGCGCGTTGTACAGTGCTTTCGGTGAGGCGGATCTGTTGCGGCGGACGAGGGCTTGTGTGAAGGGCCGGCGAAGGGACGGACGAGGGAGTCAGTGAAGGGCCTACACTGTGGTGGACGAGGGCGCCGGTTAAGCGGATCCAGTGCGGTGGACCATGATGGCGGTCAAGGAGATCTGGAGCGGTGTACAAACCAGTCGTTGAAGCGGCTCCGGTGAAGTGGTGAGTTGGCAGTTGGGGGTTCCAAGGGGTGCGGAAGGTAGATCCGTCGGGGTGTGAGGTCCACCGCTGCGGCGGAGGACTAGATTCGGCGGCTTCTCGTGGTTGGGGGGGAGGGGAGGGGCTCTGGGGAAGAACGTTGGGGGCAAAGAGGGGAAAACAATGGAGTTACCAAAGCAGCCCTTTTCCGTTCATGTGGCAGGGGTAAAACAGGAATATCGCAGGGCTAAACTTTCGGGCACGAGATATTTTGATGTGAGCGGGAAGTTTGAAAGCTTTTGGCGCCTGAAATTATATTCTGCTCTTGTACGGCCGACTATGATATCATGGCCGAGAATTTGTTTGTTTTGCACGCAAAAAAAAGTGCAAGTTTTGAAAATCAATGTCTTCAACTCGAAACTTAGATTGCCCATTCAATTCAAATATGGATCATTGAGCTACTACAAGCAAATACCATCATATGGTCCAATTCAAATGAAATTCCAAATGTGTTAATCCTAAATATGATGACAAAAGCAAAAATGTGTATGTGTATGAATAAAGTGGATGATTATAAAGTTTGAACATGCCCGTATGTGTATATCTCTAGGGTTGATATATGAATTTGAAATCACGAAATCCCGGCTTAAAAATGTACCTTCGTTTAAATGAATTACAAAAGCTAATGATGGAGTCGAATTCCAAAATTCCAATCTTAGGTTTGTAATTCTGGTACATCAAAGTATATCACGCATGTTCAAAAGTATCGTTATCTCATAATCCAAACTGTGAAACGAATTGATCAACCTTGAGTGCACACACTATTGTCCATGTATATCTCAATTACGCTAAAGTCCCTCAAATATTGACACCTCACTCTTTATCTGAAGGAAACCCCCCCCCTCGTCGCCCCCCCACACACAGAAGTCGTTCTCTCCCCCAAACACCAACACACGAGCACATTAACAACCCTCTGTCTTCTAAAGTCCAGACCCCAATATAGGTCTCTATCACTTTATCTCTTGGGCATGCACACATCTCTTCCCCCACTTTCTAGCTAGGTCTCCCAGCATCTCTCTTTCCCAAGCACCCGCACTATGTAGAGTGTATCTTTCCCATACACACAAAACATCGCCCCCAAACGTCTATCTCCCTAGTTATGTGGTTCTCGCACACTCACCTCACACACCACCCCCACTTCAAAACAAGCACACTTTTTCTCCTTGTGCACCACTCTCCTCTTTCTATCTCTCCCACATGCGGACCCGCCCCAGCTCCTCCTTGTATACATATATGTCGTGACTCTTTCCATAGCTCCCTAATGTATCATCGTTCTTGATCTCGCACATTGTTCTCTACACCATCTATTCTAGACCTCTCATGAAGTCCCTATCATACACACGATCACTCACTTCCCTTGCGTCTCCATACATAGGCCAATTTCAAACAACATCAACATTGTCTCCCTATCTATACGCCATTTATGGACACAAATGCCCCCTCTCTCGCCCCTCTCTTCCCCTCTCTCTCTCTCTCTCTCTCTCTCTCTCTCTCTCGCTCTCACACCCCTCTCCCATACACAATCGATGTCTCTTCCAGATAGTCTGCTCCCCCCGCCCGCACCCATGCTATCCCGCTACTACACATGTCACACCATTCCCCCTTCCCTTATACTAGGTTTACATCATTAGTGGTCTCTCTACTCCACATACACACACTCCTCTCACACACAAACGTGTGCACAAACATACATAGACACGCACAAACACCCATTAATCTAGATCCTCATCTCTCCCCATGTCCGCATGTGTATCTCGCACACTCACTCTCTAATTATGTATATGTGTCTCCACGTCAACACAAAGCCCCATGTACATGTCTCTCTCTATCCTCCACACACATAGACACAAAGAATCTGTTATCATTGCCTCAGTCTCTAGACATATCACACACGCACACTATCTCTATCTCTCTCTCGCAAACACGCTCAACAAGGGTTTCCCCGTGAATAACTTACCGTCTATTCATCAACAGTCGTGGCAGTACGGCGAACACGAGACGTGAAAAAGAATAAATCTACACGTGCTTAGACCACCTAGTATGACTACTAGGACTAGAGCAAGCCAAAAAGCGCGCCGCCGTCACCCCCTCCTTATCGGCGACGGGAAAACCTTTGTTTTACACAGTCGAGAAGTCATTGTGCTAAGGCCCCACATGCTGAGGCATTGAATAGAATGTAGATGCTAGTTTACGGAAACAAGTATCGATAACACGTTTGTATCTCCATACTTATATTTCTTCTCTTATAAAAAACCGAGTTGGTGATGATGGTACGCGTGCCATCTTGCAATATAGACCGTCCGATCTATATCTGACTGATGGAAATTAAACTAAAAGATACCCTCACCCCTCTCCACATTTGCAGACAAGGCCTTCCCTCGTTCATCCTTATCTCCAACAACCTCATTGTTGAGCAATTAAGAAAGGAAGCCTCTGGAACAAACTGGCCTGGTGGCCGCTGCCGGCGTCATCAATCCCCATGCCTCCGCTCAGTCCGACCACCGATCACCACCACGCCCCACTCCTCTTCACCTTAATTATCTCCTATTTCTCGAGATATCATTAGTTTTTACACCTGGGATTACTCCCACATGGGTCAATCACAACGAGTGTTTTTATAAAAAAATGCATCTTGATGTTCCGTGCAATGCACGGATCTTGCTAGTACTCCTACAGAAGACTAAGTTGGTGATGATGGTGTGTCTGCCATCTGTCGTTTGTGACCATTAGATCTACATCTAACGACTGTGAGGTAAGTTGTTGCCTTTTCTCAAAAACATCCCACTTGTCTACCAATTTACAGAAAAACCCATAATTAGTATCTTAAAACCAACCACATCCCTCCCTGACCTCACCAAAACAGCCCAAGGAATATATTCTAATTGAAACATAATATATCTCTAGTGATATATGTATATCAAAATTAGAGTGTTTTGTATCAAGTTTGTGAATAAGTATTATTCTAATTATGATTCGTTGCAACGCACATGAACATTGCTAGTATTTCCAACCATGCAAAAAAAATCCCTAGTATTCCATAGTTTTGAGTTTTCCATCAAGATATTAGTCACTCATGGTTGATATTTACTTTCAATCATGTACACATATGCACTATGTAACTAGCCTTACTTGTTGGGTTCCAAAGCTTAACTTTCACTCCTACTTACAATATGTAGAGTATTTAACAAAAAACTACCACTTTCAACCAGCCCTAGGAAGAATCTATTGTACAAAAAATAGCAAAAACGTACCCAAAATTTCTTAATCCACGCCAAAAACTACTACCTACCGATTAGGTTAGTTTAAACCCATTTATGACAGGGTTGGCCCACACATCCGTGCTGACGAGGCAGCTTAAACCAACACATTTTGTTTGACCGTTGACACGAGGGACCCACATCTGACCTTCTATCCTGTTATTCCCCCTCAAATCATTATTTTCCTGAAGATTACTTCAAACAGTGTTGATGCGCGTTCGTCGGTGGCGCCGGTGATGAGCGAGTTGGCCACCTCTCCGCCAGACGGGCCGGACGCCGCGCTGGCCTCCGCACGGGTTGGCTGGCTGGCTGGCCCGAGCGTGACTCACGAGAGAGCAAGCCGCCGTGCTGGCCTTCGCTTGAGCCAGATGGCTGGCCTTAGCGCGGCGCGCGAGAGCAAGCCGTTGCGCCGTCGTGCCAATCTAGCTAGCAAACCTTGCAGACAAGCAGCTGGACGGAGCTATCTTGGCTAGCTAGCGGCCGCGAGCGCCGGACGGAGCTGCCTTCCGGGCTGCCACAAGATGGGCTCCGCACCGCCGGCGGTTTTGACCTTGCCTTTTGCCGGCGGCGGTAGCTGCGTCCCATGGCCGAGGATGACTAGGTGGACGGGCCGGAGGTAGGAGGTCACTCGAGGATCTTTGTGCAGACTGACATGTAGGTCCCTCAAGTCATAACGCCCGGTCGAATAGAAGGCGTTGACTTAATGGGCGACACGGGCCCTGTTTGGATACTCTAAGTCAGAGGTTAGATTCTAACCCTGAACTAACTCTAACCAAAGTGGTGTTTGGATGGCAGGGTTAGATTGACAACAAATGTATCCAAACAGGGCCATGGGTTGAAACGTGCCTATAACGACACTTTGTAGAGTAGTCGTTTCTTGGTAGGGCTGGTTGGTAAGAGCATGTACAATGGTTGATAAGGTACTCTTATCATAAGTCTGCCACGTATGCAACTGGTAGTAGTTTCTTGGCATTATTAGTGGTTTCTTGAATTATTAGGGGTTTCTTGTAAGGAACAATGTACTACTAGCGACAAAAGGCGATTCTAGGTTGCGTTGTACTCCAACGAGTACTACTAGTGGTCGCGGGAGTGTATACCTCGTTTTGTGGGTTCGATCCCGGCCGAACGTGATACGTCTCCAACGTATCTATAATTTTTGATTGATCCATGCTATATTATCTACTGTTTTGGACATTATTGGGCTTTACTATTCACTTTTATATTATTTTTTGGGACTAACCTATTAACCGGAGGCCCAGCCCAGAATTGATGTTTTTTGCCTATTTCAGAGTTTCGCGGAAAAGGAATATCAAACGGAGTCCAAACGGAATGAAACCTTCGGGAACGTGATTTTTAGGAAGATTATGATCCGGGAGACTTGGACCCTACGTCAAGAAACAAAAGAGGAGGCCACGAGGTAGGGGGGCCCGCCCACCCCCCCAGGGCGCGCCCTCCACCCTCGTGGGCCCCATGTTGCTCCACCGACGTACTCCTTCCTCCTATATATACCTACGTACCCCCAAACGATCAGAAACGGAGCCAAAAACCTAATTCCACCGCCGCAACCTTCTGTACCCACGAGATCCCATCTTGGGGCCTGTTCCGGAGCTCCGCCGGAGGGGGCATCCATCACGGAGGGCTTCTACATCATCATCATAGCCTCTCCGATGAAGTGTGAGTAGTTTACCTCAGACCTTCGGGTCCATAGTTAGTAGCTAGATGGCTTCTTCTCTCTTTTTGGATCTCAATACAATGTTCTCCCCCTCTCTCGTGGAGATCTATTCGATGTAATCTTCTTTTTGCGGTGTGTTTGTTGAGACCTATGAAATGTGGGTTTATGATCAAGATTATCTATGAACAATATATGAATCTTCTCTGAATTCTTTTATGTATGCTTGGTTATCTTTGCAAGTCTCTTCGAATTATCAGTTTGGTTTGGCCTACTAGATTGATTTTTCTTGCAATGGGAGAAGTGCTTAGCTTTGGGTTCAATCTTGCGGTGTCCTTTCCCAGTGACAGTAGGGGCAGCAAGGCACGTATTGTATTGTTGCCATCGAGGATAACAAGATGGTTTTTTTATCATATTGCATGAATTTATCCCTCTACATCATGTCATCTTGCTTAAGGTGTTACTCTGTTTTCATGAACTTAATACTCTAGATGCATGCTGGATAGCGGTCGATGAGTGGAGTAATAGTAGTAGATGCACGCAGGAGTCGGTCTACTTGTCTCGGACGTGATGCCTATATACATGATCATACCTAGATATTCTCATAACTATGCTCAATTATGTCAATTGCTCAACAGTAATTCGTTCACCCACCGTAAATTACTTATGCTCTTGAGAGAAGCCACTAGTGAAACCTATGGCCCCCGGGTCTATCTTCATCATATTAATCTTCCAATACTTAGTTATTTCCTTTGCTTTTTTACTTTGCTTTTATTTTACTTTGCATCTTTATCACAAAAATACCAAAAATATTATCCTATCATATCTATCAGATCTCACTGTCGTAAGTGACCGTGAACGGATTGACAACCCCTTATCGCGTTGGTTGCGAGGATTTATTTGTTTTGTGTAGGTGCGAGGGACTCGCGCGTAGCCTCCTACTGGATTGATACCTTGGTTCTCAAAAACTGAGGAAAATACTTACGCTACTTTGCTGCATCACCCTTTCCTCTTCAAGGGAAAACCAACGCACTGCTCAAGAGGTAGCAGAACGCACGTCGGCCTTTTTTTAAATAGTAACTTCACTGCGAGCCAATATTTTACACTGGTAGTTTGAGTTTTGAAGTCAAACGGACGTGCGGCTCCACAATCTAGGTGCACTGGATAGCCTAGCCACGTGAACAGTTTTTCCTTCCCAGCATCTCGTGGCTCGCGTGCTCGCCCTAGCCGCACCTCGCTTGCAGCTTCCTCATCAGCTAGTAGCATATTTAAACTAGCGCCTCCCAATTAAGCCCGAGGAGCCGAAAAAGCCTGGCGGGGCATTGGGAACTGTGCAATATGGCTCTGTACGTAAAGTGCTCTACTACTACTCTATAGCTTGTGGCGTTGCACGCATGGACTTCACTCCATTATCGGCTCTACTATAAAAGAAATTCCTCTTGACGTGTTTTTTTTCAACGGAGGCAAAAGCTTTGCTTCATCTCATTCATAAAGAAGGAACTACTAACAAAGTTCGACGAGATCCATTACACCTCCACAAATGGAAGCGAAAAGCCGAGTCTGGCTATATCAAATAACTCAAATGTTCTGCCCCCGCAGTAACCGTCGCTGATAAATAGGCTGCTAGTGTGTGCGTGAGAGGAGCGGCTGAGTAGGCCAGCTATGTGAGAGGAGCGGCTGAATAGAGCACTGAGAGTACCCACTAGGCCACTACGCAGGTGTACTTTCCCTGCATTGATAGTACAGCGATGGTTCTAGAGAACAGTAGTACCCTCCACTTCCAACTGTAGCTCCTTGGCCCTGAGTTCAAGAGTTCAAAACTCGTGCACTATACTAGAAGTACAGTACATAGCACTAGTAGTACCCTCGCACTACTAATTGAGAAAGTAGTACTAGTACTACTACAGTACGAGTACGTACTCCTCCGTCACATAATGTAAGACGTTTTTTGACACTAGTTGGCGTGTACAAAAAATAGCAAAAACATACCCAAAATTTCTTAATCCATGCCAAAAACTACTAGCTAGTGCCAAAAATTTCTTACTAGTGCTATTATTTACAGTATAATGCAATCCCATAACGTCCCATAATGCTAGTACTAGTAGTAAATAATAGCCTCACCCCTTCGCTACAGTTGGAAGGAACGATCTACAGTTGGAAGGGACGAGGCCCTGCGGTTACTACACTCTTATCTCCTCCTCGCCAGTTCCCCTCCCCCCGAAGAGAAGGCAGTTCGTCACTGCTCCCATGGTTTCGCTAGGCGGTTCTCCTCCTCGTAGGGGCTGGGAGGCCTTGGACGACGATCCTCTAGGAGAAATCGCACGCCGCTCTGACGTCCTCACCGCCGCAAGACTCGGTGCTTCCTGCACCAACTATTTCAAGACGGTGCTTAAAATGGCATGGGAAAAGGCCATGCTTGTTGGTCTTCCAAGCGTCCTCGAGGAGAAGGTTCTTCTATGGGACAATCCTTCGAACAGTCCACCGCTCCCTGGCCATGGTTGCACGTTGACTCCGCTAGAGTTGCCGACATTGAGAGGTAGTCGGATTTTGTCCGATGAGCAGGTCAGTAATGGAGTTTGATCATGTAGTACTTAGTTATTCCATTTCCATCCCGTAATTTCTCCGCTGCCCACCGTCTTATATATAGGTCTGGGTCGGTGCCAACGAAGATTGGCTTGCATACCTCCGGCCGGATACCACCATCATTTTGCACAACATCCACAGCAGTGCGGCCGTTCCGGTAGACCCCTTCTCCACCATTGGGATCGGCCTTCCGGACTGGCTGGGCTTAAATACGTATGATGATGCCTACATGAGATTGAAGAAAATAGCAATTGCGGACCCGCCGACAAAGCGATGTGGCTACAATGATTACTATCTCATCGCGGTGTTCGACATAAGGATTGCCATCAATGCAAGAGGCAGTAACTGCAGAGGCTGGCGCATGTTGGCGGCGGCAGATTTGTACCCCTACAAGTTCGAAGACGCCGTGCGCCATCTAGGCCGCATCTTCGCGGTGACAAGCCAAGGGACTTGTTTCATCTGGTTGCCATCCTACGGTACGGGAGACTACAAACGGAATGCACAAACCATCATTTGCATCCCTAACGGTACTCCATTATTTTGCAGGGACCAGTCATCCCGCGATCAAAATAAGATCGCCGATCCTGGATGTGCATTTGCATCCGCGATTCGGTCTAACCTGGAACTTTGTGGCTGACTTTGGCATATTGGGATCAACTATCTTAGCAGTCGTTACCCATGGTACCACTGATGTGCAACATGGTCACACAATCTACCACGATCGGACCGTCACCATCTACCCAGGTATTCCATTTTTTAACCCTCTCGCCTTCTCTTTCATTGTTGTACTAGTACTCTACTTACGTACTAGTAGGAGTACTATTTACCTTGGAGGACGCGTATAGCTAGCTAGGCCCTTGAAGACTTGAACCCACTAGCTGCCACCATTTTTGTTTTTCCATGTCTTACCATCTCATCCATGTAGCCAACAGTGGCTATATATAATAAGCCGGTTATTTTACTTCCTCTATACCGGAGTAGTACTATTTGCTGCACAGTATTACTGACCGCCATATTTGAGCACAACATTATTATGCATGGACCTTGACTATGTATGTCACCATGTGTCCAAATATGAGATGCAGCGTGTACCAGATGAACGGCGCCGAGTTCGACCCCCGTGATGCTACGTGGGTGCCGAGGAACACTCTTGGAGAGTACTCGCTTTTCATTCGGGACAGCTACCCCATTGTGAAGCGGATGCCACCTTTCGCGCACGACACGGAAGGCCTGCCGTTCATGAAGCATGGTTGTGTCTTCCGTGCGCACCGCCGGATGAACGACATGCTGGGACACGCTATCCCTGATTTATGCCGCTTCAGCTTGGATGAGTCTCCATCGTGTGGAACCGGACTAGAAAGCTGCGACAATGATTCCCGTTGCCCACCGCTATGGATCGTGCCATCCATGAAAAACACCTGGGACTAGAACCTAGAGGAGGACATGTAGCCCATCTATAACGTGTAAGTGGAGTACGGTAAATTGTGAACGGTAGCGCTGTGAATATATGTAGACTAGTCGTGCACAAATTTATCACATGAATTGGAGATGAACTTGTGTGGCATACTGGCATTTGTCCTTTAGAATTTATTACTAGTAAATGTGTTATGTATACGTGCAACTTGTGTGGTTCTTGCACGGGCTCCAACACGCTCTTTGAGAAAAAAAAAGGTGGCACAGCTTTGGATATACGTGACGTGGCGGCATCATACAGTAGCATCGTTCGCTATAGTTGTAGTACGCTCCTACTAGGACGACAACTCCTATAAAACCTTGCGCTTGGCTCTTTGCCTCTTTGGGAGGTTCAACAGTTCGTACTCGTGTGAACCTTGCACTTGGCTCTTCGCCTCTTTGGAAGGTCCAACAATGATGATACTACAGTACACATTATGATTCTGGCAATCTGACACCGATTGAACTGCTACACGTCCACCGCGAGGGCGAGGGCGAGGGAGAGGGAGAGGGAGAGGGCGCGCTATAGTCAAAACCCTCTCCTCATCCTGCGAACCACCGCGCGCATGGGCGAGGGAGAGGCGTAGTAAGCAAGCTTCTCCTTGTTCGGCGAGTTGATGGGACACATCAAAGTAGTACTAGTACTAGTCCATACTGCGTCCTTTCCGGTTAATATGGCTTAATTTGAAACGAGAAAAATACGCTGATGGTCAACGTATGTAACAATACGCTCTTTACGGTCACTATATATAGTTTTGCGGTGATTATACGATCACTAGCTCATCGTAGAGCACTGTATTGCACCCTACTGACCGGTCACATAGTCGACGTGACACTTTGTTGACAGGTTAAATTGTCACCTGGTTTCTGGGTCCCACCTGTCAGTTGGCAGAGCAAAGAAATCAGCTAAAAAACAAAGAGTGTAGTACATCTACACTTCCAATGCATTTAGCCTTTAATCTAAATCGATATTGATTGACTAATGCACCAACTTGTGCTCTAGGTATAGGCTACATGTCTATCCTTAATTACAGCATGCAACAACCTTCATTTAATCTTCTTCTCTCAATGGTCGCATGCACACATAACTTTTGGGCGTTAATTATGCCCTGGTCAATGTGTAAATCTCTAAATGTACAGTCTTTCACGGACGTAGGGAGTAGGTTGAGCACTTGAGCGTGAGCGTGTGTGTTGCGTCGTGTGCTGTGTGCCGCATGGGTGCGTGAGTGTTGCGTGCGTCCATGTGTACGTGTGAGTGTTGCATGTTGCATGCATGGGGCTTACTCCCTCCCATTGACATGTTCATATTTCAAGCTTCCTCTGTTCCCTCCATATGGTGATACTCCCTCTGTTCCCAAATACGGAGTAAAATCCTCCCTCTGTTCCCAAATACAGAGTAAAATCCTCCCTCTGTTTCCAAATACGGAGTATTTGTCTTTCTAGAGATTTCAACAAGTGACTACGTATGGAGCAAAATGAGTGAAGTGAGCGTAGAGGCATAGGGATAATGTAGAAAGGAAGTCTTCGCGATCCATTATTCCCCATCTCGGTCAGAGAGAACTATTCAACTAGTCTTCGCAGTGAAGTGACAATACACGCTGCAGCAGATGGGACACTTAATTAATAAGCTGAACCAGCGTGTTGGTGTTACTAAATCAGCCTTACCCAGTACTGCCATCATGTTTGCCAGTAGAGCACGCTTCTGTCCTCCATTAACTGACATATGGGCCCTCTTATGGTAGACCCACATGTCATCGGTGTAACTATTTACAATCCGAAGGACGGTATATCCTGGTAGTAGTAGTAGAATTGAGATTTAATGCACTTTCTTCCCCGTCTTCCACTCTTCTTCCTCCTCTCTTCTTCTTCCTCCTCTCTTCCCCATCGTCGGCCGCACACCATTTCCCTCCGCTCACTGCTCGCCCGCCCGCGCTATCTTCCTTGGTAGCTCGCAGGTACCATATCCCCCCGCTCACTGCTCGGCCACACGAGGAGAAGCTTCTTCACTCGCCCGCCCGAATCCACTTCCCCGCTGGCTCGCAGGTACCGAAAACCCCAATGGCAGAACCGACTGACACGCAGAGCCGCGATTGGAATTCCCTCCCCGATATTCTCTTGGAGCAGATCTGTAATTGTATGGACCTACTCAGCACCGTCCGTCTGGCCGCATGCTCGGTGTCCTTGTACCATCTACTCGTCTGCAACCGGCCGGCTCTTTTCAAGACACCCTGCTTGCTGATGCCCGATCCTCGCAGGTGGCCCAGACACCGACTTGACGATCCTACGGAGGTTGCCGTGGTGCCCCTAGACATGCTACCACTACCCGTCCACTTGCCCTTCATGCGCGGCCACTACTGGGCGGGCATGAAGGCCAACTGGATCGTCCTCATCCACCAATCCGGTAGTCCGTGGCATCTCGTGGATATCTACACCCAGCGAGAGATCACCCTTCCATCTTTGAATACCGCCGCCATCGAGCCTCGCGGCCCGCCGGACACTCCTGCCTACTACGCACGAGACGCGTCGAGCTTTTGGCTCGACCTCTGTTTGCTGAAGGTTGTAATCTGCGAAGTGCCCACACCATCAGAAGACTACATGGATTACAAGCTCATTGCCATGTTCAACATGGGATTAGTCTATCTGGAATCCGGTCGCCATACATGGTTATGGCTCATCGTCAATCCTCTTCACCCAACACTTTTGTCTGATGCTATAGTGCATGATGGCATCGTTTATGCGGTCGACGCACAGATTGGCTGCCTATACTGGTGGAATCTATCGTCGTGTAATTGTTCTATCTCATCTCACATGTACCTTAAGAATACGACTGCCTGTTCATTGTTACAAATTTATAATATATAGTATGTCTATAACCACATCATTGCTATATGTTCCTCTCATTTCCTAGATTTTTATGACCACACATGTTATCGTTAGAGTTGATATGAGAACAATTGGTATCTAATGATTGTTAGAATAGATATTATGAGTATAACCTCATGATTGCTATATGTTACTCTCATTTCCAGGATTTTTATAACAACTCATGTTATTGCTTAGAGTTGATATGATAACTGTAGTAAGTGCTATGGTAGAATATGAGTAGGCCCTGTCATATCTGTTTTCCTCTCATTGTTACATGATGTTTGAACCATGATATATTTCTAGAATATGAAAGCCATTGGCTTATTTTTTTAACTTGGGGTATGATTATGACCACGACATTGCAATTCTCTGTCTATGATATGTGTCACTGTTATAATAATCTTAATTCCACACATACTCTGAACATGATTGTTTATTTTTGTCCTTTTGGTCTCCAATTTGAATTGTTGCAGCAGACGCAAATGCGCTGGCCTTCATGATTCCAGGACCTGGAATCATACCAGCCGATGGGTGGTGGTTTATCGCTTGTTCAGCTGACGGTGGTCATTTGATGCTCATTTTCACGTACCAAATTGACCAAACCATTTCATCAAACCACATGCGGTACAATGCCTGGGGCGTTCATGACATTGATGGCTATGGCTGCTTCGAGTTCGAGAAAGATCCCAGCTCTGTTGGGCCAGGCGTATTCAACTGGAGGCGGGTTTACAGCCTCGGCAACCACTCCATGTTCCTCGGGCTCAATTATCCGATCATCCAACCAATCATCGATCATATCACCGACGATGATTACTGTGCTATGCAACTTCCATTCGTAGGGGGGACTGTGTTTACATATCATACCATGGGTTTCATGAATCACCATATCCAGAGATTCGTCAACACAGCTTGTTGCCAGATAATCTTCAGTGTGTGAAAGGCATCAAGCTTCCATGCGATGGATGGCTTTTGCAAACCCGACATGCGGCGATGTGGTTCATGCCAACAGCAAATATGCACAACTTGATTCGTACTGATATGTAGACTGAGCCATGTATTCTGCTGTTGTAGCACGACCCTCTTTTGTTGGACTCTTGTTAGTTTGAAGCACTCCTCTGGTTTGAAGGATAGATACCTTTCTGGGATCAAGTGCATCCTAACTCACCTGCGCAGGATGTACTGATAATGATGATGGAGATGTTGTATATATATATCAGTTAGGCTTCAAGTGCGTACTTGTTAGTTAAACCTATGGTTAAAATGTGACACTAAATACGACTAGTAAGTAGTACAGTAGCAGTACTAGTATACGTCGGTCAAATTATTCATCATGTCCACACATTGAATTGACGTGACAACACGCTGCGCGTGAGGTGACACAAGAATCCCAGCGGCGTGTTCGGGTATTCTGGACTTCAGATTTGGAGTACCACTTATCTGTCGAAATCTTTTATCATTCACTTAAAACAGTCGATTGATCATACATTGAGTACCATATAACTGGAATTAACCCATGCAAGTTGAAGAAGGATTGGCCGGTGCTGCCGGCTGGCGTCAAGTTCGATCCCACGGATCAGGAGCCGATCGAGCACCTTGAGGCCAAAGTGAGTGCTGACAGCGCGAGATCTCACCTTCTCATCGATTTGTTCATACCAACCATCGACAGCGAGCACGACATATGCTACACCCATCCTGAGAAATTTCCAGGTAAGACACCGATCGGCCGTCTACTTGCACAAACATATTCCTTTGTTTATAGCTCTATTTTTCTTTTTAGACACAGACCTGGTGAAGCAATTACAATTTGACAGCTACTAAAAAGTGAAACAAGTGACTGCAACATGCCAAAGATGTTATGAAAATGCCAACTATGTACACTAAAACCTGTATTCGACAATACTGCAGGTATCACACTGAGTGACCTAAGCAAGCATTTCTTCCAGCGCAATTCCAGGGCGTTCAAAAGGGGCACGTGGACACGTCGCAAGATACAGTCAGAGTGCGGCATGCACGCGATGTGGCACAACACCGGCAATACCTTGCCGGTGATGGTCAACGGCCGGCAGACGGGCAGCAAAAAGGTTCTGGTGCTGCACACCAACAAGAACTTCGACCAGCAGAGGACCAACTGGGTGATGCACCAGTACCACCTCGGGGACCTGGAGCAAGAGAAGGAGCGGGAGCTGGTCCTCTGCAAGATTTTCTACCAGACGAACACTAGGGCCGGGAGTAAAAAGATTATAAGTTAGTTTGGTATTGGTACTTGTACTACCTTGTCGTCCGCAAGTTGGTATTGTTGTTAATGATCTTTTGGTATGAACTTGCATTTGCTTCCAACCATCATGCCGAGGGTCGACGTGTATATAAAGCTGATTCATTTGTTTCGAAACGAATTTTCAGGCACCTGATTTTTATTTGATGGGTAGCATAAGCACCTGCCGTTCAAATTCCCAGTTCACCAAATTTTTGAAACAAGTGCATGCTCTTATTATCACGATGAAAAAACAATATCCCTACTGCATCCCAGTTATCAGTCTGTACTTGCAGAATTCTCTCGTTTATTGAGCACGTATATTGTTTTTTCAGGTCGAGCAAGTTTCAACTGGGCTGTAGACTGCCGAGGCTTGGTTTTGTTTTTAACACGCCCAGCCCATGACGACAACGGGGCACAAAGATCCAGCAAGTATCTACTGGCCTCTGGCCCGCCAGCGTTAGTCATATTTTGTCTTACAACATCCGCAGGCACTTTTTTTACCGAATCAAACACACAACCCATTTCTATTTTCCTCTTGAAACGCATGTCCTACATCCGTTTTCTAATCTCTACCTATAGTTTTACTAGTTCATATACATGTATCATTATATTGAAAATACATAAAATTCACTTTTCATATTTACATTCTTATTTTTGTTGTTGTTTTCCCTCCCAGCGCTGATTTTTTTACCACTGGTTTTCCCTTAAACCAACTCAATTGTCCCACGTCTTATTTGCTTACAAGAACAAAACGATTTTTTTGTAAAATCAATTTGTTCTTAAAAAAATGTTTATCATTTCGGGATTACAAAAGTTCGGACTCCAACTAAATATGCAAAATAAGGTTGAACTTTTTGACCGTGGTCCTGGGCAGAAAATGGGCTGTAATAAATTACTTAAGAATTAGAAAATGGGCTGCAAATTATTAAAAAATAACAAATAGGCTCTATGTTGTCTGCCACAGATTTGGAGGCTGACTTGTGGGCCTACTAAGTTCATGCGTACACAAGGTTTATCAAAAAAGAAACTTAGTCAACAATCGACTCTACTAGCGTCAGACCGTTAGATGTCAATCTAACGACAATTGTGCTTCTTCAGTCTCTGATCTTCCTGCCCCAGCCGCCCAAACCAGCGCCATCGGAACCGCCTGCTCCCGCCTCCCGTGGCCGGCTGTGCTGCCAGGCAGGCCTCACGAACCCATCATATACTCGCATCCCTGGCCTGTCTATCCCTCTACTCACCCACACCTCCTGTTATTTTCCGGCGACGGCAGCCGAACCAGTCAACCCTCATACTCTCCACCGCGTGGGCAGCCATTGCCATGTCTTCCCCGGCTCCGTGCCGTTCCCTTCGTAGGCCTCATCGTTGTCCACCGCCCTGGTGCTCTAGGTGCGGCGTGGTCAATGTGGTCAACGAACGACATCCATCAGAAGTGGATTGTACGTGGAGAGGCTGACAGCTGGGTCCACGGCCGCACACAAGGAAATGTCTCCTTATTACGTGCAAAATAATGATTCCTCCACCTGACATTTGGGACCCGCCGGAAGGGCCTCTGTATTTCGCGAAAAAAAACGTTCCCTCCGCTAATAGGTCGGACCCACCAACTATATCGTCGCACGCAAGGAAGTGCCTCCTTATTGCGCATAAAAAATGAATACCCCCTGCCAGCTGGGACCCACCACAGTGGGAGGTTGACTTGTGGGCCTACTAAGTTGACGGGGATGGAGGGCATTGTCAACTTAGTCAATATGAACGATTCTAGCTCCAGTGACCGTACGATGTCCATCCAACGGCCTTAGTGCTTCTTCAACCTCTGGTCTTCTTGCTCCAGCCGCCCAAAGCAGCGCCGGTCGTGCCGCATGCTCCTGCCTCCCGCGGCCGGCTGTGCTGCCGCGGAGGCCTGACCGCCCCCTACTATTCCCACCGCTGGCCAGGCCCTGCGGCGACGGCAGCCTCACACCGCAGCCGAATCAGTGAACCCTCGTACTCCTCTCTGCGCGGGCTTCCACTGCCGCGTCTTCCCCGGCTCCGCGTCGTCCCCTTCCTAGGCCTCGCCGTCGTCCACCGCCCTGGTGCTCTCGGCACCGTGTGGTCAACATGGTCAAGGAACGACTTCCATCGGACGTGGACTGTACGTGGAGAGGCTTACAGCTGGGTCCACGGCCGCAGCAAAGAAGTGCCTCCTTATTACGTGCAAAATAATTATTCCTCCACCTGACAGCAGGGACCCACCGGACGGGCCACCGTATTTCGTGAAAAAAATGTTTCCCCCTGACTGCTGGGACCCACCAGCTACATCTTCGCACGCAAGGAAGTGCGTCCGGGCAAAAAAAACGATTCGCCCCCCTGACTGCTGGGACCCACCAGCTACATCTTCGCAGGCAAGGAAGTGCCTGACAGTCGGGACCCACCTGGTCGAAGCGTACGTAGCGTTGTCATTCTGGTCGCGAACGTGTACGTACATACTGGTCGATGTAGAGGCGCACACGTGTCGTAGTAGAGGCGCGCACGTAGCATGTACATGTACGTACAGCGGCCAGTGTGCAAGAAAGAAAATACGGCCACGTACGTACATACGGGCAGGGTCTCGAACGCCTACTCGCGCATACGTACGGCCAGGGCTCGTGTACATGGCTGGGTCGGAACGGAGAAACAGCGTTGTCGTCGTGTTCATGGGGAGCCAACCGGCTGGGTCGGAACGGAATGCGTCGTCGTGTTCATCGGGAGGGCTTGTACGGAACAGCCGATGGAAACGAGGCCTGGTGTACCGCAGAACGGAGGAAACGGCCTTGTGTTCGACCGGCCACGTTCGAAACGGGATCCTGTTCATCGGGAGGGGTCTGGCGTACCTAAAACGGAGGAAACGGACCTCCTACGGTCGAAACGGGGGGTCCTGTTGATCGGGAGGGGTGTGACGTACCGCAAAACGGAGGAAACGGACTTGTGTTGGAGCGCTACGGTCGAAACGGGGGTCCTATTCATCGGGAGGGATGTGGCATACCGCAAAACGGGACTCCACGGGATACTGTTCATCTCCACCGTCGACCCCCTCCAGCCTCCACGGGCTACTGTTCATCCACCGTCGACCTCCTCCAGCCGCCACCTGCGACTGTTCATCCACGGGCTCCTGTTCATCCAGCCTCCACCGTGCGCTACTCCACCGGCTACTATTCAACCAGCCCTCTCCACGGGCTCCTGTTCAACCACCCCTCCACGGTCTACTGTTCATCCTGCCCTCCACCGTCTACTGTTCATCCTGCCCTCCACGGGGTGGTCCTGTTCATCCTGCCCTCCACGGGGTCCTATTCATCCAGCCCCAACCGGCTCGAACGATCGGGGTCCTATTCATCCACCTCCATCGGGAACTGTTCATCCAAACCCCCCAGCAACGCTCACTGTTCATCCAGAGGCAACGCCACAGGGTCCTGTTCATCCACCCCCACCGGAAACTGTTCATCCAAACCCCCCCAGCAACGCTCACTGTTCATCCAGAGGCAGCATCGATCGGGTTCAGTTAGTAGCAGTAGCGAAGGAATCGCTCGATCGGGTTCAGTTAATAGTCATCGATCGATCGCTCGGGTTCAGTAACGCGTAGCCTGCAGTGCAATCGCTCGGGTTCAGTTAGAGCCCAACGCCTCGCACCCACGCGCGTGCGTGTACGAGAGAAACGCGCATCGCTCGGCCCCGACCACCCACCGTAATCGGGAACACCCCGATATTTTCCTCGCCCTCGCTTCTACCACGTTTTTTCCATCATGGACGGTCCAAAGAATGTCATGCAGCTGCGTCTCCGGCCCGCCCAGGACGAAAAACCCATCTTCTGTCATGATTTTTTGTCATAGAAGTAGGACCCCACCACATCTATGATGATACCGTGTTTTGTCACAATTATCCTCATAGAAGTGTCATAAGTATGACAGAAAAAAAATTCGTTCGGCCCAAAATGTCACGGATGTGTCTTTTTTTTGTAGTGCTTATGCATGTCCAGCTTCACCGCATACGTACCAACCATTATGGCCATCTCTCATTAAAAAACGGTATAACAGAGCAACCTACTAGCCCTCTCAGGGTTTTTGCTCCGTCCACCGTCCGATCCACCATAGGAACGTTCCTCACTGCTCCTTCTTCCGACCTGGCGCTGTAGCGCGTTTTCACCGCGCCGCGACCCAGTCAGCCACGTAATCGGGCCGCTGCTCCGCAGACCGAGTGAGGGATCATCTCGTTCCTCGGGCCGATCAGAGGCCGAAAGCCCACGTAGGTCCAGCGACGTTATTCTTGCTCCCATTCCCTGCTTTTCTCCATCTCTCCCGATCTCTCGATCACTTGAAAAAAAAAACTTCTTCCCACGATCCGCAACCATGCGGCAGCTTGCATCTCGACTCAGCGACGACGGCTGACGAAGGATCTGCCTCGTGTCTGTTAGGGGCCTAGGCCTCTCGACTAGCGGCGAGCCGGTGACCTAGGACTCGCCCCAGCTGGGATGGGGCATGTGGAAGTTCAGGCCCTAGACATGTCACAGTGCCATCCTCCCCTTTGTTCTTCTTCCTCAATGGACACTGCTGATCCAAGCTGAGTAGATCGAAAATTCAGTTTTGTAGTATGTACTTCTGTTTCTTATGACAACGATGATCAATGGATGATTCTCAAAATGGTAAGCATGGTGTTGTTTTTGAACTTGTCAGGGGATTTAAAATCTGAGTTCTTCTCTATGTCAATTCTAACATGATTACCCTTAGATTAAATCATGCAAATTCTCAGTTTGCAGAAATCCTTAACTGGCACATGCTTTATATTGATCTACTAGCTAAAGAGTTCTCCAATATTCTGGGTGTAGAATTTCTCTTCTTGTGGGAGGTCTTTTACTCGATTAGTCTTCTTCTGTTCATCAATTACGTATATTATTTCCTTCCTGATGTATATAGATGTTTTTTTGCTCCTGCCACATATGTTTTTATGTACTGTGCTCGATGTTCAGCGTTGACATGCGTAGCAGGTTATGCAACAAGGTTTTGGACGGATCTGATGATCGAGAGGTTGATGGATCAAGCATGCCTGATAAGGCTGAGTGCACCATTAGAAAAGGTACAGAAAGTACGAAACTGCTCTTGTGTTGCTCTACATGGCAGTGTCAGTGGGTCACATTTTGGCTTGCTTTCGCATCCTTTATGTGCTCTGTGCAAGCTATTATTTAAAATATGCAAAGCCTGACTGTATTGTTGTCATTGTTAACTATTCCCTCTAACTCAAAATAAATGTCGTGGTTTTAGTTCAATTTGCAAAATAAATGCTTCTTTCATGGACGGGCGTGGCAACGCCCGCACTTATGATCTAGTGTTCCTTAATTCATGAAAACTTTCATAAGCCACAAAGACATTGTCTGTGATCAGACGCTCAAGAAAAAACACTCTGCATTGGGCTAATAATGTCAGGTAAAAAAATTTCAGCCTTGCTGCTAGCATATTTGAGATTACCTTGTAAGCAACATTGCATAGACTGATAGGCTGGAACAGAGTCACTTTCTCTGGAAAATAAATTTTCAGGGTCAAAACTATAGCAGTCTCATTCCATCCCCGGTGGGATTATATGTGAATTGACGGCCTTCAACATTTCATCAACAAAATCTTCTCCAAGCATGGGCCGAAAACCCCTGTCAAATATCGCGTGCAAGCCATCCGGTCCCGGGGCCTTCAGATCGCCAATATCGAACGATGCCTTCTTGACCTCTTCGGTCGAATAAAGAGCTAGCGCATTGTTCATGTCATGTGTTAGTATTCTTTTAACCGATGCCAAGATATTTGAATCAGGAGCATCAACTTTAGCCGTGAATAAACCGAAAAAGTACCGCATAATATGGTCACTAATTTCAGCCGTACCTGGATGCCACACTCTCATGTCATGGAGCAGCTTCTTTATACAATTTCATTTCTTTTTTGCCGTGGCCGCATGGTGAAAAAACTTTGTGTTTTTATCGCCATGTAACAAACGTTCCGCTCCGCCTTCATAATAATATCCTCCAACCAAAGAAGAATTTCCTTTTGCCAGGAAGGTGGTCACTCTGCCATATGGCACCATAATTTAGCGATTCAATGGATTCAAATAAAATAAAATAAAATAATTTAGCGATTCACGGAGAGGCCGGCTGACTACCTGAGAAAACCAAAACGGACTCACGGCAGGCAAGGGGCGCACGCATCGCATCGCATCGCATCGCCGCCGTTTGCGCGGAGCGGATGCGCTCGTGCCCGTGCCCTGGCCCGCACGCCAGTGGCTCCGAGCACTCACCCTCGCAGCTTAATAATCGTCTTCAATTAACGGTGGGCCCCAGCCGGCCTCCACCGAGCCCGCCCGGGATCGCGGCCGCGTGTGCCGCAACGTGCCGAGCGCCGCATGCACCAGACGTTTCCTCCCACCCACACACCCACACACGCACACCCATTCGATCTCTCCGCCCCTCGAAATCCCCTCCCGGCCGCGTTCCATGGCCGCGCGCCCCGCCTCCTCCGCCCAGGCACTCTGGTGACCGACGCCGCACGGACCGCGACCGCGACCGCGACACCCGCCGCCGGCCTCTCTGGTTCGTCGCCTCTCCCACCCCCTCCCTCTCTCTCTCTCTCCTCGCCGTTTCGGGTCGCCCCACGCGCGCGCAGTCGCTGCCCGTCCCCGCCGATCCTTCGGTTTCCCGTCGTGTGCCCGGGTTCGGCGGCGGCCCGGGCTGTGGTTGGTACGTCCGTGCCCCGCCCGGCCGGAGGTTTCGAGTTCGCGGAGCGGGCGTCGGTTCTCCGGGCCGTGGGTGTGGTGCCGCCGTCGGTGGGTTCGTGCAGGCTTCTCTGCGCCGGATGCTTACCCAGATCCGCCTCCCGCGACGCATCCCGTGGCTCGGGCTCATCGCGTGGTGTCGTTTGGACGCCTGATTCGTCGGGTTGGTAGCGCGTTTGTGCGTCGATCTGCTCTGTCTGATGCGTCCTCATGTTTCATTTCGCTGTCATGATCAAATCGTGTTTAGTCAGGACATGCATGTTCGTGAATGGATACATGCGGCAACCTTGGTTGTTTCTCCAACTGGATGTAGTTGAATTCTTCTCAGCAGCACGGATGTGTTGTTTCGGCGGCACATACACCCTGTAATCTCCTTCAGATTGCTTTGATTGTTTTTTTAATAGCTCGATTCTACCTAACATATTTTTTCTGAAGAAATTGTCATATTGGGTAACACTGAGATGACCTCTATTGTCTGATAATTGCCCCATGACTTAGTTTTATTGACACTTGCAATTTACAATCCATGATCTGACCCCAAAGAAGAAACCTGCCTTGAAGGCAAAGATTAAGTATCAACGTGACCCTTGAGCAAGGACAATCTCCAAAAGTGCCACCACCCTTTTACTCCACCATGCAACTTGGTAGAGCCACCCTATATTATTCTGAAATCCGTGGGATCAGCTCGAAAGCTACAGCTATTCTCCTTGCGCCCCAAGTACCTTTATCTATGTATTTTCAGGACGATTGGCATCAGCTATGCTAAGCTTTGTTTTATATCATTAACCTGCCTGTCGTTTTCACTAATTGAAAGAGCCTTTCGCTTAGTATTTTGCGATATGTGGTCTGAGGCATTTCTTCCATACTGTGGTGGAATCTGCACTGATGAGTTCCTCCAGTTTTAATTTGAGAATCTGCTTTATGCTAACTTTCAGAATCGGTATAAATATGTTCGTAATTAAAAGAACTACTAGTATAAAATTGGGGATTGTTTCATGCCATCTGTATAAATTTGAATAGGATACAATAACAACAACAGCAACAAAGCCTTTTGTCCCAAGCAAGTTGGGGTTAGGATAGAGATAATGCCCTACAGAAACCCATCTGAATAAATTTGAACAGGATATTTGCAGAAAATAAGCGTGTTAAAAACTGGTATTAGCTTTCTCTGCTTGTTCCTTGGCAATTTATAAATATATTTGATCTTTTAATTTGTTTGGTTTTGCAATTTCTGATAGAAAGCTGGCATACATTTTAAGGTCTTAAAAACAATCAGAGATGGGCGTAATCAGCACGGTGCTTGGTCTCTTTGGATTTGGCTTTGGATTCTCTTCTGGTATTGTTATCGGTTACTATTTCTTCATCTACTTCCAGCCAACGAATGTCAAGGTGTGCAGTTTCTTTCATCGAACCTCATTTTCTTTGTATACTCATCATTTTATGTTGCTGTATATGAATATAGTGGTGCTACAATAACTGCTTTGTTAAAAATTGTCTAATTATTTTGACTGATGCAATCCCGGGAGGCCGGTACACCTTAAGCTTATACTCCCTCCGTCCCAGAAAGGTTGCCTTAGATTTTCGTATCTAGAAAAATCTAAGGCAGCCTTTCTGGGACGGAGGTTGTATCTCTTTGTTCGGTTTATAACTGATATATGATATTCATGGTCAAACCCAGTACTACATGATGGTAATGTTTGTTCCTGATTACTTTTCAGGACGTCGAAGTTCGCCCACTTGTGGAATATGACTCAAATTCTTTGGACGGAATCCTTCCTGAAATTCCTATGTGGGTCAAGAATCCCGACTATGATAGAGTATGCTTCCCAAAATTTTAAGCTTGCAACTAATTTTTTAATAAACGCATGTATTTAAGTTGTAGCAGTTCACAGTTCTTTATATCCTCATTTCCTTGCTTTTTGTTGTTAGGTTGATTGGCTCAACAGGTTTCTGGAATTGATGTGGCCCAATCTTAACAAGGTACTTGATGCTGTTGATTACTCTGACGTAAGATGGTTATCTCTGATTGGCATTAAAGCTTATGTGCTATATGGTTTTGTCCTTTAGGCTATCTGCAGAATGGCGCAGGATATTGCAAAGCCAATTATTGCTGAGAACTGTGAGAAGTACAAGATAGATTCAGTTGAGTTTGAAACACTTACTCTGGGTAGTTTACCACCCACCTTTCAAGGTTAG
The DNA here is from genome assembly GCF_018294505.1 of Triticum aestivum. Lineage (NCBI taxonomy): Eukaryota > Viridiplantae > Streptophyta > Magnoliopsida > Poales > Poaceae > Triticum > Triticum aestivum. The sequence goes on along the minus strand of NC_057808.1, from coordinate 428,578,591 downwards.
TAGCATTTCTTAGGCATAAGGCGCCACACCCTGTTCTCTTTACTCGCACCAGGTCCTGCTTTAGGGCAAAAACAAAGTTTCTGCTTCGTAGATTTGTGTTCTTATTCCCCCTTCACACAAATGGATAATGCAGCTATATTTTACATAGGTTTCAGACTTTCTTCTGAACTAGAATATCAGTATGAAGAATTGTGCATGAATTTGTGAACAGATGCATGCTCTTTATATGGTGATTGTCGTGTTCAGTATCTGAACTGCAGTTGTATTTATACGTTTATGTGCAATGAAACTGCCATCCATCGATCAAGCGGTTATTTGGGAACCTACTATAGCTTCAGATGTGCAATATGTAGAGATTGCTATCACTCCAGTTAATCTGCTATATGTTGTCTATACCATAGTACATTGCAATTACACTTGAAAAAAGCCGTCGCCCTTCGATCTTCGTAGAATTAACGATATTGTGATTTTCTACTTGTGATTATGATGTGCTTTTAACACTCCATGCGCTGGTGTTACATTATATTGATCATATGTGATTCTAAATGTTTTACATTTGATGTCTTCCCCCAGGAATGAAAGTCTATATCACCGATGAGAAAGAGTTGATAATGGAACCATCTCTAAAGTGGGCTGCAAATCCCAATATCACTGTTGTTGCGAAGGCCTATGGGTTGAAAGCAACTGTCCAGGTATTAACTGCTTCTGTCTTGATATGATAAGTTTGTTTTGTGGTTTGTAGAATTTAACATAGTGATTTACTTCTTTTTGTCTTGTTCTTTCAGATTGTGGATCTGCAAGTCTTTGCATCGCCTCGTATTACTCTGAAGCCGTTGGTGCCTACATTTCCTTGCTTCGCTAATATCAGTGTTTCTCTCATGGAGAAGGTCTGGTAACTAATCGGTTGTATTCTTACTACCCTGCTGATCACTTGCTTTAGCTTTTTACTAGTTATAATTTGTTTTGCAGCCACATGTTGATTTCGGGCTCAAACTATTCGGAGCAGATTTAATGGCTATTCCTGTTCTTTACAAATTCGTTCAGGTATTCCTGACTCCTGTTCTGAATCTTCTCATGTTTAAGCTTCTTCATTCTTGTCATATACTTGATTTAGGTGTTGGTTCTAAATTGAATTATTTCATCTGTGTCTCTGTAACATTGACATCAAATTTGTTGTATTTATGCCACTGTTGCTTGTAGTAGTCTATATGATGCTCACGCAAAATGACACCACATTGTCGTGTACCTAAGTCTTGATTTTCTGCCTTTTAGTGTGATGTCAATAGTGTATATTTGATTTTTTTGTGTGTCTTTGCTCACCGCAGTCATGCTGCATCTCTCAAACCTGAGATGTGGTGTCTAGCTTTACCCTATCAATAAAAATATTTTGTTATTCAACTAATCTGTTTTGTGCATTTGCAGGACACCATTAAGAAGCAAGTTGGGAACATGTATCTGTGGCCAAAGACACTAGAAGTCCCTATAATGGATCCCTCAAAGTATAGTTTTGATCACTCTGTGGTTGCTTGTGTAGTGCTTTTAAAATATGTATTGCTAATGGCTTCTGCATATTGACAGAGCATCAAAGAGGCCTGTTGGAATTCTACTTGTGAAGGTTGTAAGAGCTCAAAATCTGAAAAAGAAGGATCTGCTGGGTAAATCAGATCCATACGCGAAACTTAAGATGACAGACGACAAGCTTCCATCCAAGAAAACATCAGTAAAGCGCAGCAATCTCAATCCAGAGTGGAATGAAGATTTCAAATTTGTCGTGACAGATCCAGAAAACCAGTCGCTGGAAGTTGATGTCTTCGACTGGGAACAGGCATGGCTTCCTTTGTTCATGAAGTCCGCAGTTGTTCCATTTTGTATACTTCACCGAAGACAGTAATTTCCAGCTAAGCTATTTCATTGACATTTCTAGGTTGGGAAACATGAAAAGATGGGCATGAACATGGTTCTGTTGAAAGAACTTCCCCCAGAGGAGACTAAAGTGTTGACTCTTAACTTGCTGAAGACCATGGATCCAAATGATATACAAAATGAGAAATCTCGTGGTCAGATTATTTTGGAGGCGACATATAAGCCTTTCAAGGAAGAAGATATGGAGAAAGAAAGCGTGGATGGTGTTGATGAAGTGCAGAAAGCTCCAGACAATACTCCAGCTGGTGGTGGGCTGCTTTTTGTTGTTGTTCACGAAGCTCAAGATCTTGAAGGGAAGCATCACACAAACCCATACGCAAAGATAATCTTTAAAGGAGAAGAGAAGAAAACAAAGGTATTTGTAACTGTAGTGTATATTACTCCCTCTGTTCGGAATTACTTGTCGTAAAAATGGATGTATCTAGACATTTTTTAGTTTTAGATACATCCATTTCTGCGACAAGTAATTCGGAATGGAGGGAGTAGATGCTTAGACATAGCCATTTAGAACGGTTATGATGTGTTCATGCTTTATGGCACTTGAATTTCTCTCTGTACTAGGTGATCAAGAAGAACAGGGATCCACGATGGGAGGATGAGTTTGAGTTTGTTTGTGAGGAACCACCTACAAATGATAAATTGCATGTTGAAGTCCTAAGTAAAGCTGGAAAGAAAGGAATATTGCATGGCAAGGTACGGTATTCTACAAGAAATGCTTGGCCCTTAATTGGTCTGGTAATTCACTACAAGCATTTTGGTTGCTCCGCAACTTGATTAGGAGAAATTTTCATAACGGAGAGCCTCAAAATTTCAGTTCGCTGCAGATATTTGATGCTTTTAATCCTTCAGTTTCTTTTGATCTTGAGAGTTTGACTAACTCTTTGTCACGTCTTGATACAATGCCTGTGCTGTCTGAAATTGTTGAAGCTTGATGCTTATATTATGTTGTTACAGGAAGCCTTGGGCTACATTGATATATCCCTGGCAGACGTGATCAGCAACAAGCGGATCAACGAGAAGTTCCATCTCATTGACTCGAAAAATGGGCAGATTCAAATCGAGTTGCAGTGGAGAACTTCATAGAAGCTGTGAGCAAGGTGCCAAAATGCTGTGGCATCACAAGGTACAGGAGGGTTCATGCCATGAAGCAGATTGCGAATACCTGTAATGGACTCCATGTAGATATTGCTTCGTCTCTAGAACATCTGCTTGATCTTTGTCGAGATTTTCTGTCAATTATTCGAATTTTTCTTCAAAACAACGCAGGCTTGTTAATCTACAGCAGAAAACGGAATTATGACTTTGTGGTGACAGGTTTCTAGCCCTTGCAGATACGCTTATCGTTTGAACAGATTAAAAGTTTATTTGTTCTGTTTTATGTTTCTCTACTTCACTTTGCACGACCAGTGTGACACGCATTGCACAAAACACCAGGGTCGACATCTAAATGACCAGCGAGTGGTACAAATTTAACGTACGCAAGGTTGTGATATCTGGTGTTAGATGCATTTGCCCAAATTCTCAGATTGCTCCTCCACTTCCTCGATAGTGTTAAGGTTTTTCCTCCATGCCCACATGCTACCACCTGCGGAGTTCTCATTAGTAGTTTCGCAAGCAAGTTCTCATCAGTAGTTTCTCCAGCAGGTCCAGATTGAATTCTAGGCCGTTTGTTAGGGGAAGGGCCAGTTCTGTCATGTTGCACATTAACAGGTGGTCTTTTCTTTAGGAGGATTTCTCACACTTGATCAATTTCAAAACGGAAGTCATTAAGGAAGGTTAAATTGAGCTTTTTCCCAGCCCTCTCACGGCATCAACCTTTCTAGCCGTCTGATTTCGCGTACTAATGTTTCGGTCCGTCTGATGGCAGTCTCATCTATAATTAACCGTTATTAAGAGGGCCAAGTGTCCTAGTCCGTCTGACGGCAGTCATCCGTGATTAACCACTAAGTGGGCCGTATGCAACCACACGAAGCCCAGCTAGCATCGTTCGAGGTAAGCACGGGCCATCGGGAGCTCCTATTCGGTGCTTCAGGCGCCAGGGAAGCTCCCTGGCGCGCCCACACGCGCCGGCGCTGGTGTGCAGGCCCATTTACAAGTTCGTATCTGAGAAAAAACGAAAAACAAAACCATGAATTCAAAAAAATTCATGGATTTTGGAAAATGTTTGTGAACTTGAAAAAAAGTCCATCAAATTTGAAAAAAAGTTCATTGAACCCGAAAAAGTTCATCAATTCTTTTTAAAAAGATCATTGAATTTGAAAAAAAGTTTATCAATTTTGAAAGAAGTTCAACAATGTTGATTTTTTTATCAATTTTTAAAAAATTTCTTTGAATTTGAATAAAGTTCATCAATTTTGAGGATAAGTTCATTGAATTTGCCGAACTTTCTGTAAAAATCATCAACTTTTAAAAGTTCATCAATTCTGTAAAATGTTCACAAAATTTAAAGGTTCATATTTTTTTTAAAAAATTCGCCCATTTAGTAGAAAGTTCATGAAATTTTAGTGAAAGAAAAAAAGAAAAAAAAGAAATAAAACATAGCTAAACGGGCCGGCCGTTACTGCTCATTTTGCAAACGGACGTCTAAAGCGCCAAATAGGATCTGCCCGGGCCATCAGGAAAAACGATCGTATATGGGGTAAGAAGGCGGAAATTGTGTTTGGCTCCTGAGCTCCATGGAGCCTGATTTTTGAGAAGTTCAACATTTTTATTTTTAGGTTTCAAAACATTCTTAAAAAAATACACGTTTACCTATGAATGTATACTACTTGCTTGTAAAGTTTCACGGTGAAATACATTTTCATACGAGCTAGACAAAAATATCAAAACCATGTGTTTCTAGCACATGTACCATTCACTATAAAAGTACACGATTTTTTTTTACAGTTGACATCAAAACATATTTCGTAATATTTCTTTTTACATGTAGCATACATCCCCAAGTACCAATGTATTTGTTTTCATATTATTTTGAAACTTTCAAAAGTTGACGTTTGAATTTTTTAAAATTCCGAGCTCCATGAAAAATCCGCTCTCGTAAGAAGGGCTCACGGAAGACAAATTGATTAACACAACTGATAACTTCTTAAAGTCGATCCACTCGTGTCCATGCGGTGGCGCTGGTTCTGGGGCCGTCGCTTCCCCCTGTCGTGCACTCACTGTACCCAGTCGATTTGGCTTTCTTCACCTAGTCTGCTTAAATCCACGCGTGCTGCTACCTGCCATTCGCTCTGCAGCTTCCATTTCTCAAGAGGATGGAGATTATTATATCCCTTTCCATATTTTCTTGTTGGTACATGACTGAATACAGTAACCATAATCTCAAGAGGATGGAGATTATTACACTGCTTTCCACATTTTCTTGTTGGCACATGATTGAATACATTAAACATACTCCATTCTACTAGTTGCAAAACACTCTTCGTAGTATTTATTACATGCTTCGCTTACAAGATCACAACTCAAATACTTGGCTATAGACTTCCCCCATGAATACATCTTCACTAATCCCGTCTTCTGGTCCATGCCTCAACCTTATAACATCCCTGGTTCCCCACGGCGTGATTCACATGCCCTTGGTTGAGACAATACTGATGCATTCTTATAGGTCTTCCATTCCTTTCTCCATCTTCGTGCGGTCCCTATCAAAATGTCCTGGCCTCTTACTCTAGTAGCTGAGTAATCTTGTTGGGTTAAGTGGATATCATTGCTATTGTGATTATTATTGTGGTGATGATGGCTATGGCTATAATTCCCATATTCTGCATGACCATTGTTGGGAAACGTAGCATGCAATTTCAAAAAAATTCCTACGCTCACGCAAGATCTATCTAAGAGATGCATAGCAACGAGAGGGGGAGAGTGTGTCCACGTACCCTCGTAGACCGAAAGCGGAAGCGTTTGACAACGCGGTTGATGTAGTCGAACTTCTTCTCGTTCCGACCGATCAAGCACCGAACGTACAGCCTCCGAGTTCTGCACACGTTCAACTCGATGACATCCCTCGAACTCTTGATCCAGCAAAGTGTCGAGGGAGAGTTCCGTCAGCACGACGGCGTGGTGACAGGGATGGTGAAGTGATCCGCGCAGGGCTTCGCCTAAGCACTACGAAGATATGACCAGAGGCATAAACTGTGGAGGGGGGCGCCGCACACGGCTAACAATTGTTGGTTTTGTGTTCTAGGCGCCCCCTCCCCATGTATATATAGGTGGGAGGGGGAGGGGAGCTGCCTTGGGCGCCCCAAGTAGGAGGAATCCTACTTGGGGGCCCTATTCCAATTCGGCCCCCCTACCATATTTACCGGGAGGGAAAAGGAAGAGGGGGGAGAGGAAAGGAAGGGGGAGGACGACTCCCCCTTTCCTTCTCCCACTTGGCCGGCGGCCTAGGAGGGGTGCGCCAGCCCCTTGTGGGCTGGTGTGCCCCTTCCCCTTTGGCCCATGTGGCCCATTAACCCCCCGGGGGTTCCGGTAACCCCTCAGGTAGTCCAATATGTACTCGATACTCTCCGAAGCACTTCCGGTGTCCGAATACTATCGTCCTATATATCAATATTTACCTCTTGACCATTTCGAGACTCCTCGTCATGTCCGTGATCTCATCCGGGACTCCGAACAACATTCGGTCACCAAGTCACATAACTCATATAATACAAAATCATCATCGAACGTTAAGCGGGCGGACCCTATGGGTTTGAGAACTATGTAGACATGACCGAGACACATCTCCGGTGATTAACCAACAGCGGAACCTAGATGCCCATATTGGTTCCCACATATTCTACGAAGATCTTTATCGGTCGTACCGTAATGACAACATACGTTATTCCCTTTGTCATCGGTATGTTACTTGCCCGAGATTCGATTGTCGGTATCCGCATACCTAGTTCAATCTTGTTACCGGCAAGTCTCTTTACTCGTTCCGTAATACATCATCCTGTAACTAACTCATTAGTCACTTTGCTTGCAAGGCTTCTTATGATGTGCATTACCGAGTATGCCCAGAGATACCTCTCCGATACTCAGAGTGACAAATCCTAATCTCGATCTATGCCAACCCAACAAACACCTTCGGAGATACATGTAGAGCATCTTTATAATCACCCAGTTACGTGGTGACATTTGATAGCACACAAGGTATTCCTCCAGTATCCGGGAGTTGCATAATTTCATAGTGAAAGGAATATGTATATGACATGAAGAAAGCAATAACAATAAAACTGAACGATCAATATGCTAAGCTAACAGATGGGTCTTGTCCATCACATCATTCTCCTAATGATGTGATCCCGTTCATCAAATGACAACACATGTATATGGTTAGGAAACTTAACCATCTTTGATTAACGAGCTAGTCTAGTAGAGGCTTACTAGGGACACGGTGTTTTGTCTATGTATCCACACATGTATCAAGTTTCCGGTTAATACAATTCTAGCATGAATAATAAACATTTATCATGATATAAGGAAATATAAAATAACAACTTTATTATTGCATCTAGGGCATATTTCCTTCAGTCTCCCACTTGCACCAAAGTCAATAATCTAGATTACATTGTAATGATTCTAACACCCATGGAGTCTTGGTGATGATCATGTTTTGCTCGTGGAAGAGGCTTAGTCAACGGGTCTGCAACATTCAGATCCGTATGTATTTTGCAAATCTCTATGTCTCCCTCCTTGACTTGATCATGGATGGAGTTGAAGCGTCTCTTGATGTGTTTGGTTCTTTTGTGAAATCTAGATTCCTTCGCCAAGGCAATTGGTCCAGTATTGTCACAAAAGATTTTCATTGGACCCGATGCACTAGGTATTACACCTAGATCGGATATGAACTCCTTCATCCGGACTCCTTCATTCACTGCTTCCGAAGCAGCTATGTACTCCGCTTCACACGTAGATCCCGCCACGACGCTTTGCTTGGAACTCCACCAACTGACAGCTCCACCATTCAATATAAATACGTATCCAGTTTGTGACTTAGAGTCATCTGGATCAGTGTCAAAGCTAGCATCGACGTAACCATTTACGACGAGCTCTTTGTCACCTCCATAAACGAGAAACATATCCTCAGTCCTTTTCAGGTACTTCAGGATGTTCTTGACCACTTTCCACTGATCCACTCCTGGATTACTTTGGTACCTCCCTACTAAACTTATAGCAAGGCACACATCAGGTCTGGTCCACAACATAGCATACATGATAGAACCTATGGCTGAGGCATAGGGAATGACTTTCATTTTCTCTCTATCTTCTGCAGTGGTCGGGCATTGAGTCTGACTCAACTTCACACCTTGTAATATAGGCAAGAACCCTTTCTTTGGCTGATCCATTTTGAACTTCTTCAAAACTTTATCAAGGTATGTGCTTTGTGAAAGTCAAATTAAGCGTCTTGATCTATCTCTGTAGATCTTGATGCCTAATATATAAGAAGCTTCACCGAGGTCTTTCATTGAAAAAATCTTATTCAAGTATCCTTTTATGCTATCCAGAAATTCTATATCATTTCCAATCAACAATATGCCATCCACATATAATATTAGAAATGCTACAGAGCTCCCACTCACTTTTTTTGTAAATACAGGCTTCTTCAAAAGTATGTATAAAACCATATGCTTTGATCACCTCATCAAAGCGTATATTCCAACTCCGAGATGCTTGCACCAATCCATAGATGGATCGCTGGAGCTTGCACACTTTCTTAGCACCTTTAGGATCGACAAAACCTTCTAGTTGCATCATATACAACTCTTCTTTAAGAAATCCATTAAGGAATGTAGTTTTAACATCCATTTGCCAGATTTCATAATCGTAAAATGCGGCAATTGCTAACATGATTCGGACAGACTTAAGCATTGCTACGGGTGAAGAAGTCTCATCGTAGTCAACTCCTTGAACTTGTCAAAAACCTTTCGCAACAAGTCGAGCTTGTAGACAGTAATATTACCATCAGCGTCAGTCTTCTTCTTGAAGATCCATTTATTCTCTATGGCTCGCCGATCATCGGGAAAGTCAACCAAAGTCCACACTTTGTTCTCATACATGGATCCTATCTCAGATTTCATGGCCTCAAGCCATTTATTGGAATCTGGGCTCATCATCACTTCTTCATAGTTCGTAGGTTCGTCATGGTCTAGTAACATGACTTCCAGAACAGGATTACCGTACCACTCTGGTGCGGAACGTGCTCTGGTTGACCTACGAGGTTTGGTAGTAACTTGATCTGAAGTTTCATGATCATTATCATTAGCTTCCTCTCTAGTTGGTGTAGGCATCACGGGAACGGTTTTCTGTGATGAGCTACATTCCAATTCGAGAGAAGGTACAATTACCTCATCAAGTTCTACTTTCCTCCCACTCACTTCTTTCGAGAGAAACTCCTTCTCTAGAAAGGATCCATTCTTAGCAACAAAGATCTTGCCTTCGGATCTTTGATTGAATCCTATGAAGAGACACTTCTCCGATTTGGGTTCTAGCTTTTTCACATAAGCATCGCAACCCCAAACTTTAAGAAACGACAGCTTAGGTTTCTTGCCAAACCACAGTTCATACGGTGTCGTTTCAATGGATTTAGACGGTGCCCTATTTAACGTGAATGCAGCTGTCTCTAATGCATAACCCCAAAACGATAGTGGTAAATCGGTAAGAGACATCATAGATCGCACCATATCTAATAAAGTACGGTTACGATGTTCGGACACACCATTACGCTGTGGTGTTCTAGGTGGCGTGAGTTGTGAAACTATTCCACATTGTTTTAAATGAAGCCAAACTCGTAACTCAAATATTCGCCTCCGCGATCAGACCGTAGAAACTTTATTTTCTTGTTAAGATCATTCTCCACTTCACTTTGAAATTCTTTGAACTTTTCAAATGTTTCAGACTTGTGTTTCATCAAGTAGAGCCTCAACACTCATCGGACCGCATACATCGGTATGCATTATTTCCAATAAGTTAGTGGCTAGCTCCATTGTTTCGAAGAACGGAGTTTTAGTCATCTTGCCCATGAGGCATGGTTCGCAAGCATCGAATGATTCATAATCAAGTGATTCCAAAAGTCCATCCGCATGGAGTTTCTTCATACGCTTTACACCAATATGACCTAAACGACAGTGCCACAAATATGTTGCATTATCATTATCAATTTTGCATCTTTTGGCATTAATATTATGAATATGTCTATCACCACAATCGAGATTCGACAAAAATAGACCACTTTCAAGGGTGCATGACCATAAAAGATATTACTTATATAAATAGAACAACCATTATTCTCTGATTTAAATGAATAACCGTCTCGCACTAAACAAGATCCAGATATAATGTTCATGCTCAACGCTGGCACCAAATAACAATTATTCAGGTCTAAAACTAATCTCGAAGGTAGATGTAGATGTAGCATGCCGACGGCGATCACATCGACCTTGGAACCATTCCCGACGCGCGTCGTCACCTCGTCCTTAGCCAATCTTCGTTTAATCCGTAGCCCCTATTTCGAGTTACAAATATGAGCAATAGAACCAGTATCAAATACCCAGGGGCTACTATGAGCATTAGTAAGGTACACATCAATAACATGTATATCACATATACCTTTGTTCACTTTGCCATCCTTCTTATCCGCCAAATACTTGGGGCAGTTCCGCTTCCAGTGACCAGTCCCTTTGCAGTAGAAGCACTTGAAGCAAATATGCCCTAGAGGCAATAATAAAGTTATTATTTATTTCCTTATTTCATGATAAATGTTTATTATTCATGCTAGAATTGTATTAACCGAAAACTTAGTACATGTGTGAATACATAGACAAAACAAAGTGTCCCTAGTATGCCTCTACTTGACTAGCTCGTTTATCAAAGATGGTTATGTTTCCTAACCATAGACATGTGTTGTCATTTGATGAATGGGATCACATCATTAGGAGAATGATGTGATGGACAAGACCCATTCGTTAGCTTAGCATTATGATCGTTACAGTTTCATTGCTACTGCTTTCTTCATGACTTATACATGTTCCTCAGACTATGAGATTATGCAACTCCCGAATACCGGAGGAACACCTTGTGTGCTATCAAACATCACAACGTAACTGGGTGATTATAAAGATGCTCTACAGGTGTCTCCGATGGTGTTTGTTGAGTTGGCATAAATCGAGATTAGGATTTGTCACTCCGTGTATCGGAGAGGTATCTCTGGGCCCTCTCGGTAATGCACATCACTATAAGCCTTGCAAGCATTGTGACTAATGATTTAGTTGCGGGATGATGCATTACGGAACGAGTAAAGAGACTTTCCGGTAACGAGATTGAACTAGGTATGAGGATACCGATGATCGAATCTCGGGCAGGTAACATACCGATGACAAAGGGAACAACGTATGTTATTATGCGGTTTGACCGATAAAGATCTTCGTAGAATACGTAGGAGCCAATATGAGCATCCAGGTTTTGCTATTGGTTATTGACCGGAGGTGTGTCTCGGTCATGTCTACATAGTTCTCGAACCCGTAGGGTCCGCACGCTTAACGTTTGATGACGATTTGTACTATGAGTTATGTGATTTGATGACCGGAGTTTGTTCGGAGTCCCGGATGAGATCGGGGACATGACGCGGAGTCTCGAAATGGTCGAGAGGTAAAGATCGATATATTGTAAGGATATATTCAGACATCGGAAAGGTTCCGAGTGATTCGGGTATTTTTCGGAGTACCGGAGAGTTACAGGAATTCGCCGGGAGAAGTATTGGGCCTTATTGGGCCATATGGGAATAGAGGAGGCAGGCCAAAGGGAAGGAGCCGCGCGCCCCCCATGGGTCCGAATTGGACTAGGGGAAAGGGGGTGGCGCCCCCCTTGCCCTTTCCTACTCCCTCTCTCTTTCCCTCTTTCTTCTCTCCTACTCTGGAAAGGAAAAGGGGAATCCTACTAGGACTTGGGAGTCCTAGTAGGACTCCCCACACTTGGCGCGCCCCCTCTAGGGCTGGCCTCCTCCTCCTACCTCCTTTATATACGTGGGCAGGGACACCCCAGAGGCACAACAGACAATCTCTTAGCCGTGTGCGGTGCCCCCTCCATAGTTACACACCTCGGTCATATCGTCGTAGTGCTTAGGCGAAGCCCTGCACCGGTAACTTCATCGTCACCGTCGCCACGCCGTCGTGCTGACGGAACTCTCCCTCGGCCTCAACTGGATCAAGAGTATGAGGGACGTCATCGAGCTGAACGTGTGCTGAACACGGAGGTGCCGTACGTTTGGTGCTAGGATCGGTCGGACCGTGAAGACGTTCAACTACATCAACTGCGTTACTAAACGCTTCCGCTTTCGGTCTACAAGGGTACGTGGACTACACTCTCCCCTCTCGTTGCTATGCATCACCATGATCTTGCGTGTGCGTAGGATTTTTTTTTGAAATTACTGCGTTCCCCAACAGCACTCAGTTTCAGGCTTGGGTCCAGACTTGGGCTTCCTCCCGGGAGTGGCAACTTGTTTGCCATTCTTCTTGAAGTTCCCCTTCTTTCCTTTGCCCTTTTTCTTGAAACTAGTGGTCTTGTTAACCATCAACACTTCATGCTCCTTCTTGATTTCTACCTCCGCAGCTTTGAGCATTGCGAAGAGCTCGGGAATTGTCTTATCCATCCCTTGCATATTATAGTTCATCACGAAGCCTTTGTAGCTTGGTGGTAGTGATTGGAGAACTCTGTCAATAACACTATCATCTGGAAGATTAACTCCCAGCTGAGTCAAGTGATTATGATATACAGACATTCTGAGTATGTGTTCAATGACAAAATCGTTCTCCTCCATCTTGCAACTATAGAACTTGTTGAAGACTTCATATCTCTCAACTCGGGCATTTGCTTGAAATATTAACTTCAACTCCTGGAACATCTCATATGCTCCATGATGCTCAAAACGTATTTGAAGTCCAGATTCTAAGCCGTAAAGCATGGCACACTGAACTATCGAGTAGTCATCAGATCAAGCTTGCCAGACATTCATAACGTCAGCATCTGATCCTGCAGCAGGCTTTTCACCTAGCGGTGCATCAAGGACATAGTTCTTCTGTGCAGCAATGAGGATAATCCTCAAGTTACGGACCCAGTCCGTGTAGTTGCGACCATCATTTTTCAACCTAGCTTTTTCTAGGAACGCATTAAAATTCAAGGGAACGGTAGCACGGGCCATTGATCTACAACATAGATATGCAAAAACTATCAGGACTAAGTTCATGATAAATTAAGTTCAATTAATCATATTACCTAAGAACTCCCACTTAGATAGACATCCCTCGAGTCATCTAAATGATACGTGATCCAAATCAACTAAACCATGTCTGATCATCACGTGAGATGGAGTAGTCTTCAATGGTGAACATCTCTATGTTGATCATATCTACTATGTGATTCACGTTCAACCTTTCGGTCTCCAGTGTTCCGAGGCCATGTCTGTACATGCTAGGCTCGTCAAGTTTAACCTGAGTATTCCGCATGTGCAAAACTGTCTTGCACCCGTTGTATGTGAACGTAGAACCTATCACACCCGATCATCACGTGGTGTCTCAGCACGATGAACTGTCGCGACGGTGCATACTCAGGGAGAACACTTATACCTTGAAATTTTAGTTAAGGGGTGTCTCAGCACGATGAACTGTCGCAACGGTGCATACTCAGGGAGAACACTTATACCTTGAAATTTTAGTTAAGGGATCATCTTATAATGCTACCGCCGTACTAAGCAAACTAAGATGCATAAAAGGTAAACATCACATGCAATCAAAAAATGTGACATGATATGGCCATCATCATCTTGTGCCTTTGATCTCCATCTCCAAAGCACCATCATGATATCCATCGTCACCGGCTTGACACCTTGATCTCCATCGTAGCGTCGTGGTCGTCTCGCCAACTATTGCTTCTACAACTATCGCTAACGCATAGTGATAAAGTAAAGCAATTACATGGCATTTGCATTTCATACAATAAAGAGACAACCATAAGGCTCCTACCGGTTGCCAGTGACTTTTACAAAACATGATCATCTCATACAACAACGTATATCACATCATGTCTTGACCATATCACATCACAACACGCCCTGCAAAAACAAGTTAGACGTCCTCTACTTTGTTGTTGCAAGTTTTATGTGGCTGCTACGGGCTTCTAGTAAGAACTGTTCTTATCTACGCATCAAAACCACAACGGTGATTTATCAAGTTTGCTGTTTTAACCTTCAACAAGGACCGGCCGCAGTCAAATTCGATTCAACTAAAGTTGGAGAAACAGACACCCGCCAGCCACCTTTATGCAAAACTAGTTGCATGTCTGTCGGTGGACTGGTCTCATGAACGTGGTCATGTAAGGTTGGTCTGAGCCGCTTCATCCAACAATACCGCCGAATCAAAATAAGACATTGGTGGTAAGCAGTATGACGATCACCGCCCACAACTCTTTGTGTTCTACTTGTGCATATCATCTATGCATAGACCTGGCTCTGATACCACTTTTGGGAAACGTAGCATGCAATTTCAAAAAAATTTCCTACGCTCATGCAAGATCTATCTAAGAGATGCATAGCAACGAGAGGGGGAGAGTGTATCCACGTACCCTCGTAGATCAAAAGCGGAAGCATTTGACAACGCAGTTGATGTAGTCGAACTTCTGCTCGTTCTGACCGATCAAGCACCGAACGTATGGCACCTCCGAGTTCCGCACAGGTTCAGCTTGATGACGTCCCTTGAACTCTTGATCCAGCAAAGTATCGAGAGAGAGTTCCGTCAGCACGACGGCATGGTGACGGCGATGGTGAAGTGATCCGCGCAGGGATTCGCCTAAGCACTACGAAGATATGACCAGAGGCGTAAACTGTGGAGGGGGCGCCGCACACGGCTAACAATTGTTGATTTTGTGTTCTAGGCGCCCCTCCCCATGTATATATAGGTGGGAGGGGGAGGGGAGCTGCCTTGGGCACCCCAAGTAGGAGGAATCCTACTTGGGGGCCCTATCCAATTCGGCCCCCTACCTTATTTACCGGGAGGGAAAAGGAAGAGGGGGGAGATGAAAGGAAGGGGGAAGCCGACTCCCCCCTTTCCTTCTCCCACTTGGCCGGCAGCCTAGGAGGGGTGCGCCAGCACCTTGTGGGCTGGTGTGCCCCTTCCCCTTTGGCCCATGTGGCCCATTAACCCCCCGGGGGTTCCGGTAACCCCTCAGGTAGTCCAATATGTACCCGATACTCTCCGAAACACTTCCGGTGTCCGAATACTATCGTGCTATATATCAATCTTTACATATCGACCATTTTGAGAATCCTCGTCATGTCCGTGATCTCATCCGGGACTCCGAACAACATTCGGTCACCAAATCACATAACTCATATAATACAAAATCGTCATCGAACGTTAAGCGTGCGGACCCTACGGGTTCGAGAACTATGTAGAGATGACCGAGACACATCTCCGGTCAATAACCAACAGCGGAACCTGGATGCTCATATTGGTTCCCACATATTCTAGGAAGATCTTTATCGGTTGTACCATAATGATAGCATACGTTATTCCCTTTGTCATCGGTATGTTACTTGCCCGAGATTCGATCGTCGGTATCCACATACCTTGTTCAATCTCATTACCGGCAAGTCTCTTTACTCGTTCCGTAATACATCATCCTATAACTAACTCATTAGTCACTTTTCTTGCAAGGCTTCTTATGATGTGCATTACCGATAGGGCCCAGAGATACCTCTTCGATACTCGGAGTGACAAATCCTAATCTCGATCTATGCCAACCCAACAAACACCTTCGAAGATACCTATAGATCATCTTTATAATCACCCAGTTATGTTGTGACGTTTGGTAGCACACAAGGTATTCCTCCGGTATCCAGGAGTTGCAGAATCTCATAGTCAAAGGAATATGTATATGACATGAAGAAGGCAATAGCAATAAAACTGAACGATCAATATGCTAAGCTAACGGATGGGTCTTGTCCATCACATCATTCTCCTAATGATGTGATCCTGTTCATCAAATGACAACACATGTCTATGGTTAGGAAACTTAATCATCTTTGATTAATGAGCTAGTCTAGTAGAGGCTTACTAGGGACACGGTGTTTTGCCTATGTATCCACACATGTATCAAGTTTCTGGTTAATACAATTCTAGCATGAATAATAAACATTTATCATGATATAAGGAAATATAAAACAACAACTTTATTATTGCCTCTAGGGCATATTTCCTTCAACCATAATATCCCATAGATGAAGTATGAGGTTTATGTTGAGCTCTAGTGTTCGGTTTGTAATAGCTTGCCTTCCACTTGTGATTCTCCATCAACTATTGTTTTGTCTATCATCTTTTGAAAATTGTCAAACTTAACCAAAGCCAGTTGCATAACTATCTCATCATTCAATCCTTTAAGAAACTTCACTTGTCTTCTAGCGTAGTCCAATACACCATATGGTGCATAGCTATACAACTTGCTAAACTCCTCCACATACTCATACACTTTGCATTGTGCTTGGTGTAAACTAGGAAACTCCTCCGTCTTGAGGCCCATGGCTCTAGCAAACATTATGCAGTGCAAAAAGCTTCCTAAAACTAAAGTGACATTTTCAATAGGATAAGTGACTCGGTAATTCTCCCATCATGTTGTTTTTGGTCCTTTAGAAAATGTGAAGCATCTGTGCATCCAATAGTATCCAGATTCTTAATTACCGAGTGGAACCAACCATCGACTATGCTTGTCTCAAGGGTGCTAGAAGACTTTGGTCGGTTCAGCCTGAGAAAATGGGTGAGCTTGTCCATTGATGAAGAATTGTTGTAGTGATCGCGTTTGTTGGTGTTGTTAGCCACTATCGGAGTCAGGAGCTGAATGATCTGTGTCAAGCCCATAGTAGTTGCATTCACGTCGTTGCTTTCCAAGCCACTATAGTTGCTATATTTTGGAGGCATATGAGGGTGCTTCTCCAGGGTTTTAGGGATTAGATGATAGATATGAAATAATTGATACCCTTACAAGCATCACTCTATATGATTTCAAAAATAGGCTTTGATTTGTTGTTGTCGATAAAACCCTACAAAAGTGACAACTCATAGATATTGCATGTATAGACAAAGGTGAGTCTTGAATCTTCAAAATCTCCAATCTCCAATGTTGGTAGCTCCAGTAAGATCTCTGTTGCATCAATCCATCCATAGCCTTACTCTTCTTGGGTTGAATCTTCTTCTAGTCTTGAAGCATGCTAGAAAGATAGGTGTCCACAACTATGCACCCTACTACTATTCTAAAGAAAACTTCAAATCACACAAGCGCCAGTCAAAGAGAAAATCAAAAGCTTAACCACACAAAAGTCACACAAAGATCCTATGGTAATGTTTATATCACAAGATTGATGTACCCACAAAAACTAAGTTTGTTCCAAATTGAGCTATCTTCACGTATCTTCTGTTTGTTGAATCTTATTCCATGGTCATTTGTGCCGTCAAACTTGTGGTTGTTTTCTTGACATCTTATCCTATATGCTCATAGGTTTTCCTTGAGGTACTCATGGCTGTTGTGTATAGCCTATGTCCAAAATTTTCAAGCATGGGTGGTGCTATGGGTGCTGGCATGGGAGGAGGCATAGCTGATATCATGTATGGCAATAGAGACAATGAAGCTAATGGTGGTAAGGAGGTTAATGTTCCAAGCCATGGAGACAATAGAAGCACAAGTGACAATGGAGGCGATGAGAGTTGAGAGGCTATGTTCTATGTACTTCTATGTTGTATGCATTTTTGTTTGTGCTAGTGATGCACTATGCTTGTTGTTTGCATTTGAATTTGATATGTAGATTTAAAGCTTATAGATTTGAAGTTAAATTTCATATGTGGATTTGAAGTTCAATTTGATATGTGGTGATCTTGCAAATTTTAAATTCTATCGATAGTTGATGTTTTGTTTCAATATGTATGCAATTGTGGAGAAGAAATATGTGGTTGGGTGCCATATTTTAGGGCATGTGTTGGACTAGTGTTGCCTATTTTAGTAGTTGTCGGAGAAGAAAAATATCCAGTGCCCTAAAACTTACCTTTTAGTGCTCTAAAACTGCTTCGGTGCCCTATTTTAGAGCAGGTATTGGAGAAGCTCTAAAAATACAACCAAGCAACATGTGGGCGCAACCCTAATGCCCGTGGGCCCCGGTGCGAAAAAGTGATGGAGTAGAGAGGAAGGATGTAAGGGCATCTCCAACGGTGACCCTCAAACCGCCCGCATACGTCCGGACCGTGGAAGCCATCCAACGCGGGCCTGTATCGGCCCGCAGGGCGGTCCGGATGTGTTATTTTCCCGCAAATCAGAGATAAACGTGTGTGTGTGGGGGGGGGGCTTTACGGGGGTTCAGACCACTGCCATGCCCGCGTGTGACCGCCTTGGCCCACCAAAGCCCCCCACCTGCCCCTCCCGCACTTTCCTTCTGATGCACGCAACGCATTCATGCCGGCCCATAGCACGCAGCGGCCGACATTGATGCCGTGATGTGACCGGAGGGAGGGCGGCGCTGACCGACGTGACCACTTGGGAGCCGCCGCTTCAATGCAGATGCAACTTCCCAAGGAAGCAACTCTGGCTGCTGCGCCGCATTGAAGCGGCTGACGGGTCCTTCGCATGACCTGGCTGTGGCTATTGAAGCCACGCTCTAGCGCCTTTGACATCACAATCTATCTGCTCTTCTTCCTCCCCCCTCTCCCACCCATCTTCCTACACAACTCCAGTGATGGGCAAGTCGTGGGCTCAGTGCCGGCAAGCGGCGGTTTCAGGATGGGATCTGGCGGATCATGGCCATCGTCCTCATCGACGGGCGGCTCTTCGACAAAGGCGAAGATCGTCATCTCCTCCTCCGACGAGGAGGACCAGCCGCCACAGTCCGCACCAGTGGTGGCGGACTGATACGTCTCCGTCGTATCTACTTTTCCAAACACTTTGCCCTTGTTTTGGACTCTAACTTGCATGATTTGAATGGGACTAACCCGGACTCACGCTGTTTTCAGCAGAATTGCCATGGTGTTATCTTTGTGCAGAAACAAAAGTTCTCGGAATGACCTGAAACTTCACGGAGATTATTTTTTGAAAATATAAAAAATATTGGCGAAAGAATCAAGGCCAGGGGGCCCACACCCTGTCCACGAGGGTGGGAGGCGCGCCCCCTGGAGCTCCACCGACCTCAACTCCAATTCTATATATTTGTGTTCGGGGAGAAAAAAATCAGAGATAAAGATTCATCATGTTTTACGATACGGAGCCGCCACCAGGCCCTAAACTCTCTCGGGAGGGCTGATCTGGAGTCCGTTCGGGGCTCCGGAGAGGGGAATCCGTCGCCATCGTCATCATCAACCATCCTCCATCACCAATTTCATGATGCTCACCATCGTGCGTGAGTAATTCCAGCGTAGGCTTGCTGGACGGTGATGGGTTGGATGAGATTTATCATGTAATCGAGTTAGTTTTGTTAGGGTTTGATCCCTAGTATCCACTATGTTTTGAGATTGATGTTGCTATGACTTTGCTATGCTTAATGCTTGTCACTAGGGCCCGAGTGCCATGATTTCAGATCTGAACCTATTATGTTTTCATGAATATATGTGAGTTCTTAATCCTATCTTGCAAGTCTATAGTCACCTACTATGTGTTATGATCCGGCAACCCCGAAGTGACAATAATCGGGACCCCTCCCGGTGATGACCATAGTTTGAGGAGTTCATGTATTCACTATGTGTTAATGCTTTTGTCCGGTACTCTATTAAAAGGAGGCCTTAATACCCCTTAGTTTCCATTAGGACCCCGATGCCACGGGAGGGTAGGACAAAAGATGTCATGCAAGTTCTTTTCCATAAGCACGTATGACTATATTCGAAATACATGCCTACATTACATTGATGAATTGGAGCTAGTTCTGTGTCACCGTATGTTATGACTGTTACATGATGAACCACATCCGGCATAATTCTCCATCACCGATCCAATGCCTACGAGCTTTTCACATATTGCTCTTCGCTTATTTACTTTTCCGTTGCTATTGTTACAATTACTACAAAACCCAAAAATATTACTTTTGCTACCGTTACCGTTACTATCATACTACTTTGCTACTAAATACTTTGCTGCAGATACTAAGTTATCGAGGTGTGGTTGAATTGACAACTCAACTGCTAATACTTGAGAATATTCTTTGGCTCCCCTTGTGTCGAATCAATAAATTTGGGTTGAATACTCTACCCTCGAAAACTGTTGCGATCCCCTATACTTGTGGGTTATCAAGACTATTTTCTGGCGCCGTTGCCGGGGAGCATAGCTCTATTCTTTGAGTCACTTGGGATTTATATCTGCTGGTCACTATGAAGAACTTGAAAGACGCAAAACAAAAATTTATCCCTCATCTACGAGGGGAGGTAAGGAACTGCCATCTAGCTCTGCACTTGATTCACCTTCTATTTTGAGTAAGCTTGCAACACCTAAACCTGCTTCTGCAATTAATTCTGATGTGTCGCATGTTATTGATGATGCCACTTCTGCTATGCATGATACTTATGATGAAACTACTTCTATGCTTGATACTACTGTGCCACTTGGTGAATTTCTTGATGAACAACTTGCTACGGCTAGAGAGAATGAAATTATTGAAACTGATAATATTGATGAAAGTGATGATGAAGACTCTCCCCCGAAATATGAATTGCCTGTTGTGCATGAGGGCTATGCTATGGATGAAGAAACTGCTAGAGACTTTCTTTCTTGCAATGATAGAAGTGATCTTAAGAAATTATTAGCTAAGCTGAAACAAAAAACTCTGAATGCTAGAATGAAATATGATCCTGCTTATGCTACTTGTGACGCCCACGATTCAATCGTACACTAATCATACATGCAAATGTGTATGATCAAGATCAAGGACTCACGGGAAGATATCACAACACAACTCTAGACACAAATTAAAATAATACAAGCTTTATATTACAAGCCAGAGGGCTCGAATACATAAGCTCGAATACACAAGAGTCAGCGGAAGCAACAATATCTGAGTACAGACATGAGTTAGACAAGTTTGCCTTAAGAAGGCTAGCAAAAAAGCAACAACGATCGAAAAGGAAAGGCCTCCTGCCTGGGAGCCTCCTAACTACTCCTGGTCGTCGGCGGCCTCCAAGTAGTAGTAGGCACCCTCGGGGTAGTAGCAGTCGTCAAAGGTGGCATCTGGCTCCTGGGCTCCGGCATCTGGTTGCATCAACCGGAAAGAAGAAGAAAGGGGGAAAAGGGGGGAGCAAAGCAACCGTGAGTACTCATCCAAAGTACTCGCAAGCAAGGATCTACACTACATATGCATCGGTATCAATGAAAAGGGTTGTATCCGTGGACTGGACTGCAGACTGCCAGAAGAGAAGGGGAAAGCCTAGCCTATCAAAGACTAGCATCTTCTGGAAACCACCATCTTGCAGCAACAGGAGGTTGTAGAGTAGCATAAAGTAAAGTAGTAGAAGTGTTATCAACCTCGGCAAGAGATCCTTTCTTGACTCCCTGCGAGAAAGCAATCCCAGAGCCATACTATCCAGTTATCATCACAATCCATTTCTCATCACAAGTATCCAGTTCTAGTTGTATCGATCGGGATACAACTCCAAGTGTCCGTTACCCTAGGACATGCTATCGATAGATGTTTTCTTCCCTGCAGGGGTGCACCAACTTACCCACCACGCTCGATTAACTCCGGACGGACACACTTTCCTGGGTCATGCCCGGCCTCGGCCAAACAATACGCCGCAACCCGACCTAGGCTTAATAGAGAGGTCAACACGCCGGACTAAACCTATGCCCCCAGGGGTCATGGGCCATCTCCCCGGGAACTCCTACACGTTGCGTACACGGCCAGTGAGCAGACCTAGCTACCTCCTTTAAAAAGGCAGGTGCTTACCAGTCCAACCCGGCACGCGCCGCTCAGTCGCTGACGTCTATTAAGCTTCGGCTGATGCATACGACGCAGAACGCCCATACTATTCCCACGTGATGGTTAGTGCTATCAGGCCAGAGGCCCCTCGGATCAAATATCCAAATCGTACTGGATTAGGAACGCGCGGTAACAAGCAGAGACTCACGAAAGATGTGACCCCGTCGCCCCGTCTCGAGGACTTGCGACAAGGGCTAAGAATGCCCGACCACGCCTCGTAATTGTCTCGCGGGCACCCTCCAGGTCAACTCGACTCCACATCACTCGCAATTAAGCTCGCACAGGTACCCCTCAGGGCCGATCCGTCTTTCCAAGTAACAGTGGTAAAGTCCAAGTATCCGTGTGTCCAAACATCAAGGGGAAAACCCGAGGAATCACCCCCGGTGAATTCCACTCGATGTGATCATCAAGGTGAACGTAAGAGGAACCACCCCTGAGGTTCACACTTGAGGGGTTGCACGACAGAGTCGTATCAGAAGTGGTTAAGGCGGAATCACCCTTGATGACCACGACCAAATAGCTACACTACAGGGTTAACATCAGAAGTGCTGTAGAGGTCTCACCCTCGGCACTCGATAGTAACCCAGTAGTGTCGAGCAACTAAGGGGACGGTGCCGGGGCCTGGTCTTCGATCCCGTTGATTGGGTCTTCAATGATGAAGCAGGGGCAACAAGGACAAGGTGGGGGTCACTGATGGATCACTAACCAACCTATACTAAGCAGTTTAGGATAAGCAGGTAGGTAACAATAAACAGGTTACAAAAGCAGGCTATGCATCAGAATAGGAGCAATCAATTACAGTAGAAAAATCTAATGCAAGCATGAGAGAATGGAATGGGCGATATCGGGATGATCAAAGGGGGGCTTGCCTGGTTGCTCAGACAAGAAGGAGGGGTCGTCGGTGACGTAGTCGATCACAGCGACATCGGCAGCTGCAACGGGGTCTACCGAAGAGAAGAGCGGGGGAGAAATAGTAAATACATAGCAAGCAAGTGCGTAACAGGACAACAGGCATAGCTAGACGTGTTCTAACGCGGTCCTAGACGTTAAAGGTGAAGGGGGAATTCAACCGGGAAGGTGTTCCCGGTTTCGGACCTGTGCCAGACAGATGACCGGAGGGGGAATGTTCCATGTTTAGCATCCTAGGGGCATGTGACAGATGAACGGACCGCGTATCCGGATTCGTTGGATTTTTCTGAGCAAATTTCATGTATAAAGTTTTTTGATCCGAGCTACGGTTTATTTTCTATGAATTTTCCAAGTTTTAAAACATTTTCTAGATTTCTGGAATATATCTAAATTCGAATTTAGACAGTGTATTACTTTTTACACACACACGCAACTAGCCTATTAGAATGACAGGTGGGGCCAGTCAAAGCCCAGTCAGCAGTCAACAGTCAAAGTTGACAGGGTTGACTAGTCCAACCAACTTGTGGGGACCACATGTCATAGAGAGGGGCTAAATAGATCTTATCCATAAAAATAGTACGTGAGGGGGTCCCACCTGTCATAGGGTCACTTATTTAACAGAAAGGTTTAATTAGCTTAAATAATGGAGGGGCCTACTGTCATTGACCTATTTAACTAAACATGGGTTTAATTAGCATAGTTAAACAGGGGGGTTTAATGTAAAAAGGGATTACTCCCTAATTAGACAGGAACCAGCTTGCCTGGCTGCGGCTGTGCGTGCGTGCGCAGAGGCGCCGGCGGCGGGCATGACCAGCGTGGCCAGCGGCGAGCAAGCAGCGGCTGGCGATGGTTGGTGCGCGGGCGCCCCCAGTTGACGGCGGCGACGAAGGACAGTGGCGGCGGTTAGCGGCTGCAGCGTGCAGCCGTGGGTGCGGCCTGCCCAAGCGCGTGCGTGCGGCCAGCAGGGGAGGAGGCGACCACGACGCAACGCAAGCAGCAGCTATGTGGGGATGGGCGCGAGCGCGGCGGCGGGCGTCGTGGGGGAGCACTGCAACAGAGGGGGAAGAAGGGGAGGGTGTGGCTCACCGAGAGCCGTAGGGAGTTGGCAGCGGGCTCGACGGGGGTCGGGGTGGCCGGAGTTGCGGGAATTGACGGCGGACGACGACGATGTACAAGATGAATATGGTGGCGATGGCGAGTGTACGGGCCGTCCCAACTCGATTCGGTGCTCGGATGGACGAAGACGACGGCTGCGGATCTCCTGGACGTCTTCCCGCGCGAAGGCGACAACGGTGGTCGCGGTAAGGACGACGACGAACGCGGTCACCACATTGAGCCCGAGCTAGATTTCCAGAAAAAGAGGAGAGGGGCGAAGGGGGATCGAGAGGGGATCGGAAGAGCACGGGCTAGGGTTTCAGTTGGGTGTGTTTATAGGGTTGGGGGAGGCACTGTCGCGTGTGTGGCGACCATCTAGCCGTGGTGGCCGTGGATGGCCTCCACGCCATGGCCTCTGCTTCCTGTAGCGGGAGGATAGGGATAGGCCAGGAGGGCTGGGCTGGCTAGCTCATGTTGATAATGGGCCAAAAGTGCATAGTGTTGTCTATGTCTTCCTCATTTCTTTTCCGCTTTCTATTTTCTGTTTATTCTTTTACAGCAGCAGTTTTGCATTTTATGCAACCAACGAATGACTTTTGTAAAATATGAAACTTGGCCAATTAATTACGTTGCAATATTTTGCACAGCCACAAAAGGTATGGGAGAAGTTTGAACTAGTTTGAAACATGCATAAATGGAAAAGCATTTAGAAAAAGTTGATTTGGCACTATTTTAATTGCTATAGCCCACTTAAGCAAATAAGTGATGTTGTTTTTCTTAAGCAATAATTGTTATGGAATATTTTCCACATGATGAACTATTTTGCCATCATGTTTGCGAATTTAAATTTTCACTTGCAAATTTGAATTTGAAATTGACTTGGATTTTTATCAAGGGGCAATTTGGCTTAGTCAATCTTGATGACACGGCACCATTAGTGTGAGGTCGTTGTAGCATGACACTGGGGGTGTTACAAATCTCCTCCACTACAAGAAATCTCGTCCCGAGATTTAAGATGTGGAGTAAGGTGGAAAGGATTGGTTACGAAATTCTAACGGATCTTTTCTTGCTGCCGTCATCGAAGAGGTTGAACCATAACATTGATGTCTTTAATTCACTGCATCAGGGCATCATGATGAAGTCGTCAACCATTCTTCAGAAACTCCACCGTACTTACGAATAGGGTATAAAGAAAAAAAACATAAGGACAGATGTTTGAAAAGATTGACATCCGGTAATTATCTCAAGGAAGGAGATTTTAGAAGCACCAAGAAACAAATCGAGAGTGCTATAAGGAGGTTCAACAAGTTTCAACCAGGTAGGCATCAAGCTGATGCCTATAACAGGTGAAGAAGGGGTTCAAAGCAATGAGGAATAATGTTGCCTCTGATACCGGAATGAATCATGGTGAGGAAGTTAGCTCGTGATTTACATACGAAGCCAAGTGCAAAGAATATTTCGGAATCAAGGTTGTACAGGAGAGTCAGGTTTCGATCCTGTGGAACTGTGGGTTATGGGCCCACCTTGTGGGTTCAGAGTAGGAAAAGCGGTGACGTCTTGCACGGATATGATAGCAAGACAAGTCATAGGATAGCCTGTCAGTTATGTTGGCATCAACGTTGGTACCAAGGGCGAGGGACGAAGAGAACCATTTTCCTGCTCGTTGGAATGAGGCGGACCATTAGGCAAAATTCTCGTCCATCGGTGGTTACCAGAATGTCAACAACAATAGTAACAAGATTTTACTGTAAGAGTTGTACACCAAGATGTTTATTTAAGCAGAAGAATATTACTTCTTAGATCATATAGATCACAAGAAATGTTTAAACAAAACAAGGGAAATGAAAATGTGATTATTAATTTAATCAAAACAATGGAAAGGAAAATGTGTTTAAACACAAATATCAGGAGTATATCATTCCCAAGGACAAGCAGAGGATGACATGCATGACAAGGTAGTAGATTACCTTTTAGGCAAAGGGGAGAGGAAATTCATGACGTTACCCATACAACAGTGTTTGTATAAGTGATCCAAAAACATTTAGCATTGCGCCTCCAAATGGTTTTAAAGAGGTTCGGAGTACCACAATCATGCTGTGGGATAGCATTAACATGGTCATCAGGTAAAGTTCGGACCTTGGGAACACAAAGGATCCATCGGAATTTTTAGAACATATCATGCTATTTTATCAGGGAAAAGATGAGGAGGTGGCCGATGGGTTCAGTAGCAATCCATCGACATGTCAAAAAGGATGTATTCCCAAAATTAATATGAACAAGTTTGTGTTGGGGGGGGGGGGAGACAAGAATGTTGTCGATGCTGATACAAATCATCGAGAGGCAAGGATGGTATTTCTAGCCATGAATTCAATTGACATCTCTGAAGAAGCCAAAGTGTTGACGGTGATCACGACAAATTTTGTCGAGAGACTCTAAGAAGATGCCATCGAGCAGAAAAGGAAGGACGAAGTGAAAGGCTATGAGAACCACGGATTCGACACAAGCTCGAAGTCAAGCTTGTTGTTCGAGGTGAAATGATAGGATGAGGAAGATCGACGTAAGCTTAGCTCATCGTCGGAAGTTGCTCCGGGCATAAGGACCAGGTAGCATAGTTAAAAGTTGACACGATAAAAATATAGTCGATCAGGCTAGGAATGACTTGAAGGATTTTTAAACTCGTAAGCAATGAAAATTACTTAGAGTTATAGAATCAGAGTGCGGAATCGATTCAACCGATTCACTTATCGGTGTCCTCAAGTGATTAATAACTCAGATCCCGGGGAAATCTGAAATCGGTGAGAAGCAATACTAGATGAAGACTCATAGGAAGCAACACGGTTCTTTGATATTCTCGAGGTATCGGAGGGCGGTACTCGAAGGAAGATAAAAATAGAGGTTGCGGAGATGCATTGATCTGCAGAAGACAAGTGCTTTAACTTGTCCGAGAAATCAAATTAAAGGGGAATAATCATGGCCAGAACCACGGTTGCAAAGGACCAAACATAGATACCAGATGGACTTATAATAAGGGAATTATTATTATCACAAGAAGCTTCCATGATAAGTTCCACATTAGGTCCATGGGCATGAACACAAAGCTCAAGGTCGACTCCCACTTCTTCAATGCATAACCTTTCATTCACTTCTCGCTTTCGATGGAGTTGTAGTGTTGGAATTTATATGGCGAAACACCAGAAGAGTATGACTCGTGAGAACTCTCGGGTCACACGGATTATGGAAGGCATAAGTTCAACCCATTGGGGCATTTTTACGAACCTATACAACCATCAACCAAGCAAGAGATACGAGTTCGAAAGTAGAGTATCGAAGTCAAAGCAGGTGATACAATTTACCAAAGGTATTATGTATCAGGGAAAAAATTCACAAGATTTTGGATGTGAAGGACACTGTCGGATAACAACCCAACAATGGATCTGGCGATTCACGACAGAGTTGATGTGAGTATCGGTAATCAATCAGAAGAAGAGGGGGATGCAAAGGCATCGGCTTATAGAAACGTCTGAATGATTCGATGCTTGGGTACAAAGGAATTATGATTTCAAGACGAAGGATCAGAAGCAGAGGCTCTGATCAAAAGATGAATAAGTTGAATAGACTTAGAGGTGCACCCGATCAAATCTGGATTGGGCAAGAACTAGTTCATATCTGGAAGGATGTCTGAGCCAGAAAGAAAATTTCCAAGGATTAATTGATGATTGCGAGTATTCGCACACACGCTGAATCCATAGGAACAGAATGTCAATCACAAAGAATTTTAAAGAATATTGCTAGACATATGGAATTAATCTTAATGCAAGCAGGCAAGGAGAATCAAGAGCAATAGGCTGCAGAGGATTTTGAAAGATCAGATAGCATTTCAGGTATTTTGGAAAGCATATGTACAACTGGGGATGAACGAACCCCAGTTTAGTGAATTATCCGCAGTGCAAAAGAAGCTGCAAAGCAGAAGGCACAAAGGATTCTCGAAACAACGGAGAGTACTAGGGGTATCTTGTAACAACAGGAGCAACTAGGGATGAAGGTACAAGCGGCAAGGATGTTATTCAGGGGGATTATCGGTGGTCAGGAACTACAAGGCAGTTGGCACAGGGTCTCGAGAAACATCGAGGAGTATCCGCAGAATCTTCTGGCGAAGCAAGCGATCATCGATAATGTTGGGGCTCTCTGGGAGGAAGTGGGTACGAGAACCTAATGTCAGAGTTAGTAAAATGTTTAACCTGAATAGACGAGAGGTCAGAGTCCCAGAGTATAGACGAGGAGTAAAAGATCCTAATACCACCCAATGGCGACGTGGGCCCGTAAGCCACACAACCAAGTTAGTAAAAGTTTTTTTTGTAGTGACTAGACTCGACTTCGGCCAAGGAGTTGGAAAGGGGGCTACCTACAGGCAGTCGGCTCTGATACCAACTTGTGACGCCCTCGATTCAATCGTACACTAATCATACACGCAAATGTGTACGATCAAGATCAAGGACTCACGGGAAGATATCACAACACAACTCTAGACACCAATTAAAATAATACAAGCTTTATATTACAAGCCAGGGGCCTC
Source organism: Triticum aestivum (assembly GCF_018294505.1). Lineage (NCBI taxonomy): Eukaryota > Viridiplantae > Streptophyta > Magnoliopsida > Poales > Poaceae > Triticum > Triticum aestivum. Next base: position 428,550,128 of record NC_057808.1, on the reverse strand, counting down.
GAGGGCTCGAATACATAAGCTCGAATACACAAGAGTCAGCGGAAGCAACACTATCTGAGTACAGACATGAGTTAGACAAGTTTGCCTTAAGAAGGCTAGCACAAAAGCAACAACGATCGAAAAGGCAAGGCCTCCTGCCTGGGAGCCTCCTAACTACTCCTGGTCGTTGGCGGCCTCCAAGTAGTAGTAGGCACCCTCGGGGTAGTAGCAGTCGTCAAAGGTGGCATCTGGCTCCTGGGCTCCGGCATCTGGTTGCATCAATCGGAAAGAAGAAGAAAGGGGGAAAAGGGGGGAGCAAAGCAACCGTGAGTACTCATCCAAAGTACTCGCAAGCAAGGATCTACACTACATATGCATCGGTATCAATAAAAGGGTTGTATCTGTGGACTGGACTGCAGAATGCCAGAAGAGAAGGGGAGAGCCTAGCCTATCGAAGACTAGCATCTTCTTGAAACCACCATCTTGCAGCAACAGGAGGTTGTAGAGTAGCATAAAGTAAAGTAGCAGAAGTGTTATCAACCTCGGCCAGAGATCCTTTCTCGACTCCCTGCGAGAAAGCAATCCCAGAGCCATACTATCCAGTTATCATCACAATCCATTTCTCATCACAAGTATCCAGTTCTAGTTGTATCGATCGGGATACAACTCCAAGTGTCCGTTACCGTAGGACATGCTATCGATAGATGTTTTCTTCCCTGCAGGGGTGCACCAACTTACCCACCACGCTCGATTAACTCCGGCCGGACACACTTTCCTGGGTCATGCCCGACCTCGGCCAAACAATACGCCGCAACCCGACCTAGGCTTAATAGAGAGGTCAGCACGCCGGACTAAACCTATGCCCCTAGGGGTCATGGGCCATCTCCCCGGGAACTCCTGCACGTTGCGTACGCGGCCGGTGAGCAGACCTAGCTACCTCCTTTAAAAAGACAGGTGCTTACCAGTCCAACCCGGCGCGCGCCGCTCAGTCGCTGACGTCTATTAAGCTTCGGCTGATGCATACGACGCAGAACTCGCATACTATGCCCACGTGATGGTTAGTGCTATCAGGCCAGAGGCCCCTCGGATCAAATATCCAAATCGTAGTGGATTAGGAACGCGCGATAACAAGCAGAGACTCACGAAAGATGTGACCCCGTCGCCCCGTCTCGAGGACTTGCGGCAAGGGCTAAGAATGCCCGGCCACGCCTCGTAATTATCTCGCGGGCACCCTCCAGGTCAACCCGACTCCACATCACTCGCAATTAAGCTCGCGCGGGTACCCCTCAGGGCCGACCCGTCTTTCCAAGTAACAGTTGTAAAGTCCAAGTATCCGTGTGTCCAAACATCAAGGGGAAAACCCGAGGAATCACCCCCGGTGAATTCCACTCAATGTGATCATCAAGGTGAACGTAAGAGGAACCACCCCCGAGGTTAACACTTGAGGGGTTGCACGACAGAGTCGTATCGGAAGTGGTTAAGGCGGTATCACCCTCGATGACCACAACCAAATAGCTACACTACAGGGTTAACATCATAACTGCTGTAGAGGTCTCACCCTCGGCACTCGATAGTAACCCAGTAGTGTCGAGCAACTAAGGGGACGGTGCCGGGGCCTGGTCTTCGATCCCGTTGATTGGGTCTTCAATGATGAAGCAGGGGCAACAAGGACAAGGTGGGGGTCACTAACCAACCTATACTGAGCTGTTTAGGATAAGCAGGTAGGTAACAATAAACAGGTTACAAATGCAGGCTATGCATCAGAATAGGTGTTGGAAATATGCCCTAGAGGCAATAATAAATGGTTATTATTATATTTCCTTGTTCATGATAATTGTCTATTGTTCATGCTATAATTGTGTTATCCGAAAATCGTAATACATGGGTGAATACATAGACCACAACGTGTCCCTAGTAAGCCTCTAGTTGACTAGCTCGTTGATCAATAGATAGTCATGGTTTCCTGACTATGGACATTGGATGTCATTGATAACGGGATCACATCATTAGGAGAATGATGTGATGGACAAGACCCAATACTAAGCATAGCACAAAAGATCGTGTAGTTCGTTTGCTAGAGCTTTTCCAATGTCAAGTATCATTTCCTTAGACCATGGGATCGTGCAACTCCCAGATACCGTAGGAGTGCTTTGGGTGTACCAAACGTCACAACGTAACTGGGTGACTATAAAGGTGCACTACGGGTATCTCCGAAAGTGTCTGTTGAGTTGGCACGGATCGAGATTGGGATTTGTCACTCCGTATGACGGAGAGGTATCTCTGGGCCCACTCGGTAATGCATCATCATAATGAGCTCAATGTGACTAAGGAGTTAGCCATGGGATCATGCATTACGGTACGAGTAAAGTGACTTGCCGGTAACGAGATTGAACAAGGTATTGGGATACCGACGATCGAATCTCGGGCAAGTAACGTATCGATTGACAAAGGGAATTGTATACGGGATTGATTGAATCCTCGACATCGTGGTTCATCCGATGAGATCATCATGGAACATGTGGGAGCCAACATGGGTATCCAGATCCCGCTGTTGGTTATTGACCGGAGAGGCGTCTCGGTCATGTCTGCATGTCTCCCGAACCCGTAGGGTCTACACACTTAAGGTTCGGTGACGCTAGGGTTGTAGAGATATTAGTATGCGGAAACCCGAAAGTTGTTCGGAGTCCCGGATGAGATCCCGGACATCACGAGGAGTTCCGGAATGGTCCGGAGAAGAAGAATTATATATAGGAAGTCCAGTTTCGGCCACCGGGAAAGTTTCGGGGGTTATCGGTATTGTACCGGGACCACCGGAAGGGTCCTGGGGGTCCACCGGGTGGGACCACCTATCCCGGAGGGCCCCATGGGCTGAATTGGGAAGGGAACCAGCCCTTAGTGGGCTGGGGCGCCCCCCTAGGGTCTGCCCCTGCGCCTAGGGTTGGAAACCCTAGGGGTGGGGGGCGCCCCACTTGCCTTGGGGGGCAAGGCACCCCCTTGGCCGCCGCCCCCCCTCAGATGGGATCTCCAGGTTGGCCGGCGCCCCCCAGGACCCCTATAAATAGTGGGGGGGGGGGGAGGGAGGGCAGCAAAACAAAAGCCCCTGGCGCCTCCCTCTTCCCCTGCAACACCTCTCCCTCCCGCTTGCGCTTGGCGAAGCCCTGCCGGGATCCCCGCTACTTCCACCACCATGCCGTCATGCTGCTGGATCTCCATCAACCTCTCCTTCCCCCTTGCTGGATCAAGAAGGAGGAGACATCGCTGCTCCGTACGTGTGTTGAACGCGGAGGTGCCGTCCGTTCGGCACTCGGTCATCGATGATTTGGATCACGGCGAGTACGACTCCATCAACCCCGTTCACTTGAACACTTCCGCTCGCGATCTACAATGGTATGTAGATGCACTCCTTTCCCCTCTTTGCTAGTATACTCCATAGATGGATCTTGGTGATGCGTAGAAAATTTTAAAATTCTGCTACGATCCCCAACAGTGGCATCATGAGCCAGGCCTATGCGTAGTTACTATGCACGAGTAGAACACAAAGCAGTTGTGGGCGTAGATGTTGTCAATTTTTCTTTCCACTACTAGTCTTATCTTGTTTCGGCGGTATTGTGGGATGAAGCGGCCCGGACCGACCTTACACGTACGCTTACGTGAGACAGGTTCCACTGACTGACATGCACTAGTTGCATAAGGTGGCTAGCGGGTGTCTGTCTCTCCCACTTTAGTCGGAACGCATTCGATTAAAAGGGTCCTTATGAAGGGTAAATAGAAATTGGCATATCACGTTGTGGTTTTACGTAGGTAAGAAACGTTCTTGCTAGAAACCTATAGAAGCCACGTAAAAACTTGCAACAACAATTAGAGGACGTCTAACTTATTTTTGCAGCATGTGCCTTGTGATGTGATATGGCCAGAAGATGTGATGAATGATATATCTGATGTATGAGATTGATCATATTCTTGTAATAGGAATCACGACTTGCATGTCGATGAATATGACAACCGGCAGGAGCCATAGGAGTTGTCTTTATTTTTTGTATGACCTGTGTGTCATTGAATAACGCCATGTAAATTACTTTACTTTATTGCTAAACGCGTTAGCCATAGAAGTAGAAGTAATCGTTGGCGTGACAACTTCATGAAGACACAATGATGGAGATCATGATGATGGAGATCATGGTGTCATGCCGGTGACGAAGATGATCATGGTGCCCCGAAGATGGAGATCAAAGGAGCAAAATGATAATGGCCATATCATGTCACTATTTGATTGCATGTGATGTTTATCATGTTTTGCATCTTATTTGCTTAGAAGGACGGTAGTAAGTAAGATGATCCCTTATAATAATTTCAAGAAAGTGTTCCCCCTAACTGTGCACCGTTGCGAAGGTTCGTTGTTTCGAAGCACCACGTGATGATCGGGTGTGATAGATTCTAACGTTCGCATACAACGGGTGTTGACGAGCCTAGCATGTACAGACATGGCCTCGGAACACACGCAATACACTTAGGTTGACTTGACGAGCCTAGCATGTACAGACATGGCCTCGGAACACGGAAGACCGAAAGGTCGAGCATGAGTCGTATAGAAGATACGATCAACATGGAGATGTTCACCGATCTTGACTAGTCCGTCTCACGTGATGATCGGACACGGCCTAGTTAACTCGGATCATGTTTCACTTAGATGACTAGAGGGATGTCTATCTGAGTGGGAGTTCATTGAGTAATTTGATTAGATGAACTTAATTATCATGAACTTAGTCTAAAATCTTTACAATATGTCTTGTAGATCAAATGGCCCACGTTGTCCTCAACTTCAACGCGTTCCTAGAGAAAACCAAGCTGAAAGATGATGGCAGCAACTATACGGACTGGGTCCGGAACCTGAGGATCATCCTCATAGCTGCCAAGAAAGATTATGTCTTAGAAGCACCGCTAGGTGAAGCACCCATCCCAGAGAACCAAGACGTTATGAACGCTTGGCAATCACGTGCTGATGATTACTCCCTCGTTCAGTGCGGCATGCTTTACAGCTTAGAACCGGGGCTCCAAAAGCGTTTTGAGAAGCATGGAGCATATGAGATGTTCGAAGAGCTGAAAATGGTTTTCCAAGCTCATGCCCGGGTCGAGAGATATGAAGTCTCCGACAAGTTCTTCAGCTGTAAAATGGAGGAAAATAGTTCTGTTAGTGAGCACATACTCAGAATGTCTGGGTTACACAACCGCTTGTCTCAGCTGGGAGTTAATCTCCCGGATGACGCGGTCATTGACAGAATCCTCCAGTCGCTTCCACCAAGCTACAAGAGCTTTGTGATGAACTTCAATATGCAGGGGATGGAAAAGACCATTCCTGAGGTATATTCAATGCTGAAATCAGCGGAGGTGGAGATCAAAAAGGAACATCAAGTGTTGATGGTGAATAAAACCACTAAGTTCAAGAAGGGCAAGGGTAAGAAGAACTTCAAGAAGGACGGCAAGGGAGTTGCTGCGCCAGGTAAGCCAGTTGCCGGGAAGAAGTCAAAGAATGGACCCAAGCCTGAGACTGAGTGCTTTTATTGCAAGGGAAGTGGTCACTGGAAGCGGAACTGCCCCAAATACTTAGCGGACAAGAAGGCCGGCAACACCAAAGGTATATGTGATATACATATAATTGATGTGTACCTTACCAGTACTCGTAGTAGCTCCTGGGTATTTGATACCGGTGCAGTTGCTCAATTTTGTAACTCAAAACAGGAGCTTCGGAATAAGCGGAGACTGGCGAAGGACGAGGTGACGATGCGCGTTGGGAATGGTTCCAAGGTCGATGTGATCGCCGTCGGCACGCTACCTCTGCATTTACCTACGGGATTAGTTTTAAACCTCAATAATTGTTATTTAGTGCCAGCTTTGAGCATGAACATTGTATCTGGATCTCGTTTAATTTGAGATGGCTACTCATTTAAATCCGAGAATAATGGTTGTTCTATTTATATGAGAGATATGTTTTATGGTCATGCCCCGCTGGTCAATGGTTTATTCTTGATGAATCTCGAACGTGATGTTACACATATTCATAGTGTGAATACTAAAAGATGTAAAGTTGATAACGATAGTCCCACATACTTGTGGCACTGCCGCCTTGGTCACATTGGTGTCAAACGCATGAAGAAGCTCCATGCAGATGGACTTTTGGAGTCTCTTGATTACGAATCATTTGACACGTGCGAACCATGCCTCATGGGTAAGATGACCAAGACTCCGTTCTCCGGAACAATGGAGCGAGCAACCAACTTATTGGAAATCATACATACTGATGTGTGCGGTCCAATGAGTGTTGAGGCTCGCGGTGGCTATCATTATGTTCTCACTCTCACTGATGATTTAAGTAGATATGGGTATGTCTACCTAATGAAACACAAGTCTGAAACCTTTGAAAAGTTCAAGGAATTTCAGAGTGAGGTTGAGAATCAACGTGACAGGAAAATAAAGTTCCTGCGATCAGATCGTGGAGGGAAATATTGAAGTCACGAATTTGGCACACACTTAAGGAAATGTGGAATCGTTTCACAACTCACGCCGCCTGGAACACCACAGCGAAATGGTTTGTCCGAACGTCGTAATCGCACTCTATTGGATATGGTGCGATCTATGATGTCTCTTACCGATCTACCGCTCTCATTTTGGGGCTATGCTTTAGAGACTGCCGCATTCACTTTAAATAGGGCTCCGTCGAAATCCGTTGAGACGACACCGTATGAATTATGGTTTGGGAAGAAACCTAAGCTGTCGTTTCTAAAAGTTTGGGGATGCGATGCTTATGTCAAGAAACTTCAACCTGAAAAGCTCGAACCCAAGTCGGAAAAATGCGTCTTCATAGGATACCCTAAGGAAACCATTGGGTATACCTTCTACCTCAGATCCGAAGGCAAGATCTTTGTTGCCAAGAATGGGTCCTTTCTGGAGAAAGAGTTTCTCTCGAAAGAAGTGAGTGGGAGGAAAGTGGAACTTGATGAGGTGATAGTCACCCCTTCCGAACCGGAAAGTAGCGCAGCGCGGGAAGATGTTCCTGTGGTGCCTACACCGACTGGGGAGGAAGTTAATGATGATGATCATGAAGCTTCGGATCAAGTTACTGCTGAACTTCATAGGTCCACAAGGACACGTTCCGCACCAGAGTGGTACGGCAACCCTGTCCTGGAAATCATGTTGTTGGACAACGGTGAACCTTCGAACTATGGAGAAGCGATGGCGGGCCCGGATTCTGACAAATGGCTAGAAGCCATGAAATCCGAGATAGGATCCATGTATGAAAACGAAGTATGGACTTTGACTGACTTGCCCGATGATCGGCGAGCCATAGAAAATAAATGGATCTTTAAGAAGAAGACAGACGCGGATGGTAATGTGACCATCTATAAGGCTCGACTTGTCGCTAAGGGTTATCGACAAGTTCAAGGGGTTGACTACGATGAGACTTTCTCACCCGTAGCGAAGCTGAAGCCCGTCCGAATCATGTTAGCAATTGCCGCATTCTATGATTATGAGATATGGCAAATGGACGTCAAAACGGCATTCCTTAACGGCTTTCTTAAGGAAGAATTGTATATGATGCAGCCGGAAGGTTTTGTCGATCCTAAGAATGCTAACAAGGTATGCAAGCTCCAGCGCTCCATCTATGGGCTGGTGCAAGCATCTCGGAGTTGGAACATTCGTTTTGATGAGATGATCAAAGCGTTTGGGTTTACACAGACTTATGGAGAAGCCTGTGTTTACAAGAAAGTGAGTGGGAGCTCTGTAGCATTTCTCTTATTATATGTGGATGACATACTATTGATGGGAAATGATATAGAATTCTTGGAAAGTATAAAGGCCTATTTGAATAAGTGTTTTTCAATGAAGGACCTTGGAGAAGCTGCTTATATATTAGGCATCAAGATCTATAGAGATAGGTCAAGACGCCTCATTGGTCTTTCACAGAGTACGTACCTTGACAAGATATTGAAAAAGTTCAATATGGATCAGTCCAAGAAGGGGTTCTTGCCTGTATTGCAAGGTGTGCAATTGAGCACGGCTCAATGCCCGACCACGGCAGAAGATAGAGAAAAGATGAGTGTCATCCCCTATGCCTCGGCCATAGGGTCTATTATGTATGCCATGCTGTGTACCAGACCTGATGTAAACCTTGCCTTAAGTTTGGTAGGAAGGTACCAAAGTAATCCCGGCATGGAACACTGGACAGTGGTCAAGAATATCCTGAAGTACCTGAAGAGGACTAAGGATATGTTTCTCGTTTACGGAGGTGACGAAGAGCTCGTCGTAAAGGGTTACGTCGATGCTAGCTTCGACACAGATCTGGATGACTCAAAGTCACAAACCGGATACGTGTATATTTTGAATGGAGGGGCAGTAAGCTGGTGCAGTTGCAAGCAAAGCGTTGTGGCGGGATCTACATGTGAAGCGGAGTACATGGCAGCCTCAGAGGCAGCGCAAGAAGCAATCTGGATGAAGGAGTTCATTACCGACCTAGGGGTGATTCCCAATGCATCGGGCCCGATGACTCTCTTCTGTGACAACACTGGAGCTATTGCCCTTGCCAAGGGGCCCAGGTTTCACAGGAAGACCAAGCATATCAAGCGTCGCTTCAACTCCATTCGTGAAAGTGTTCAAAATGGAGACATAGATATTTGTAAAGTACATACGGACCTGAATGTAGCAGATCCGTTGACTAAACCTCTCCCTAGAGCAAAACATGATCAACACCAGAACTCTGTGGGTGTTCGATTCATCACAATGTAACTAGATTATTGAATCTAGTGCAAGTGGGAGACTGTTGGAAATATGCCCTAGAGGCAATAATAAATGGTTATTATTATATTTCCTTGTTCATGATAATTGTCTATTGTTCATGCTGTAATTGTGTTATCCGGAAATCGTAATACATGTGTGAATACATAGACCACAACGTGTCCCTAGTAAGCCTCTAGTTGACTAGCTCGTTGATCAACAGATAGTCATGGTTTCCTGACTATGGACATTGGATGTCATTGATAACGGGATCACATCATTAGGAGAATGATGTGATGGACAAGACCCAATCCTAAGCATAGCACAAAAGATCGTGTAGTTTCGTTTGCTAGAGCTTTTCCAATGTCAAGTATCATTTCCTTAGACCATGAGATCGTGCAACTCCCGGATACCGTAGGAGTGCTTTGGGTGTACCAAACGTCACAACGTAACTGGGTGACTATAAAGGTGCACTACGGGTATCTCCGAAAGTGTCTGTTGAGTTGGCACGGACCGAGACTGGGATTTGTCACTCCGTATGACGGAGAGGTATCTCTGGGCCCACTCGGTAATGCATCATCATAATGAGCTCAATGTGACTAAGGAGTTAGCCACGGGATCATGCATTACGGTACGAGTAAAGTGACTTGCCGGTAACGAGATTGAACAAGGTATTGGGATACCGACGATCAAATCTCGGGCAAGTAACGTACTGATTGACAAAGGGAGTTGTATACGGGATTGATTGAATCCTCGACATCGTGGTTCATCCGATGAGATCATCGTGGAACATGTGGGAGCCAACATGGGTATCCAGATCCCGCTGTTGGTTATTGACCGGAGAGGCGTCTCGGTCATGTCTGCATGTCTCCCGAACCCGTAGGGTCTACACACTTAAGGTTCGGTGACGCTAGGGTTGTAGAGATATTAGTATGCGGAAACCCGAAAGTTGTTCGGAGTTCCGGAATGGTCCGGAGGTGAAGAATTATATATAGGAAGTCTAGTTTCGGCCACCGGGAAAGTTTCGGGGGTTATCGGTATTGTACCGGGACCACCGGAATGGTCCCGGGGGTCCACCGGGTGGGACCACCTATCCCGGAGGGCCCCATGGGCTGAAGTGGGAAGGGAACCAGCCCTTAGTGGGCTGGGGCGCCCCCCTTGGGCCTCCCCCCTGCGCCTAGGGTTGGAAACCCTAGGGGTGGGGGCGCCCCACTTGCCTTGGGGGGCAAGGCACCCCCTTGGCCGCCGCCCCCCTCAGATGGGATCTCCAGGGTGGCCGGCGCACCCCCCAGGACCCCTATAAATAGTGGGGGGGAGGGAGGGCAGCAACACAACAGCCCCTGGCGCCTCCCTCTTCCCCTGCAACACCTCTCCCTCCCGCTTGCGCTTGGCGAAGCCCTGCCGGGATCCCCACTACTTCCACCACCACGCCGTCGTGCTGCTGGATCTCCATCAACCTCTCCTTCCCCCTTGCTGGATCAAGAAGGAGGAGACGTTGCTACTCCGTACGTCTGTTGAACGCGGAGGTGCCGTCCGTTCGGCACTCGGTCATCGGTGATTTGGATCACGGCGAGTACGACTCCATCAACCCCGTTCACTTGAACGCTTCCGCTCGCGATCTACAAGGGTATGTAGATGCACTCCTTTCCCCTCGTTGCTAGTATACTCCATAGATGGATCTTGGTGATGCGTAGAAAATTTTAAAATTATGCTACGATCCCCAATAGTGGCATCATGAGCCAGGCCTATGCATAGTTACTATGCACGAGTAGAACACAAAGCAGTTGTGGGCGTAGATGTTGTCAATTTTTCTTGCCACTACTAGTCTTATCTTATTTCGGCGGTATTGTGGGATGAAGCGGCCCGGACCAACCTTACACGTACGCTTACGTGAGACAGGTTCCACCGACTGACATGCACTAGTTGCATAAGGTGGCTAGCGGGTGTCTGTCTCGCCCACTTTAGTCGGAACGGATTCGATGAAAAGGGTCCTTATGAAGGGTAAATAGAAATTGGCATATCACGTTGTGGTTTTATGTAGGTAAGAAACGTTCTTGCTAGAAACCTATAGAAGCCACGTAAAAACTTGCAACAACAATTAGAGGACGTCTAACTTGTTTTTGCAGCATGAGCCTTGTGATGTGATATGGCCAGAAGATGTGATGAATGATATATCTGATGTATGAGATTGATCATATTCTTGTAATAGGAATCACGACTTGCATGTCGATGAATATGACAACCGGCAGGAGCCATAGGAGTTGTCTTTATTTTTTGTATGACCTGCGTGTCATTGAATAACGCCATGTAAATTACTTTACTTTATTGCTAAACGCATTAGCCATAGAAGTAGAAGTAATCGTTGGCGTGACAACTTCATGAAGACACAATGATGGAGATCATGATGATGGAGATCATGGTGTCATGCCGGTGACGAAGATGATCATGGTGCCCCGAAGATGGAGATCAAAGGAGCAAAATGATAATGGCCATATCATGTCACTATTTGATTGCATGTGATGTTTATCATGTTTTGCATCTTATTTGCTTAGAAGGACGGTAGTAAGTAAGATGATCCCTTATAATAATTTCAAGAAAGTGTTCCCCTAACTGTGCACCGTTGCGAAGGTTCGCTGTTTCGAAGCACCACGTGATGATCGGGCGTGATAGTTTCTAACGTTCGCATACAACGGGTGTTGACGAGCCTAGCATGTACAGACATGGCCTCGGAACACACGCAATACACTCAGGTTGACTTGACGAGCCTAGCATGTACATACATGGCCTCGGAACACGGAAGACCGAAAGGTCGAGCATGAGTCGTATAGAAGATACGATCAACATGGAGATGTTCACCGATCTTGACTAGTCCGTCTCACGTGATGATCGGACACGGCCTAGTTAACTCGGATCATGTTTCACTTAGATGACTAGAGGGATGTCTATCTGAGTGGGAGTTCATTGAGTAATTTGATTAGATGAACTTAATTATCATGAACTTAGTCTAAAATCTTTACAATATGTCTTGTAGATCAAATGGCCCACGTTGTCCTCAACTTCAACGCGTTCCTAGAGAAAACCAAGCTGAAAGATGATGGCAGCAACTATACGGACTGGGTCCGGAACCTGAGGATCATCCTCATAGCTGCCAAGAAAGATTATGTCTTAGAAGCACCGCTAGGTGAAGCACCCATCCCAGAGAACCAAGACGTTATGAACGCTTGGCAATCACGTGCTGATGATTACTCCCTCGTTCAGTGCGGCATGCTTTACAGCTTAGAACCGGGGCTCCAAAAGCGTTTTGAGAAGCATGGAGCATATGAGACGTTCGAAGAGCTGAAAATGGTTTTCCAAGCTCATGCCCGGGTCAAGAGATATGAAGTCTCCGACAAGTTCTTCAGCTGTAAAATGGAGGAAAATAGTTCTGTTAGTGAGCACATACTTAGAATGTCTGGGCTAGCTGTGTGTGTGTATTACTTTTTATACACACACGCAGCTAGCCTATTAGAATGACAGGTGGGGCCAGTCAAAGCCCAGTCAGCAGTCAACAGTCAAAGTTGATAGGGTTGACTAGTCCAACCAACTTGTGGGGACCACATGTCATAGAGAGGGGCTAAATAGATCTTATCCATAAAAATAGTACGTGAGGGGGTCCCACCTGTCATAGGGTCACTTATTTAACAGAAAGGTTTAATTAGCTTAAATAATTGAGGGGCCTACTGTCATTGACCTATTTAACTAAACATGGGTTTAATTAGCATAGTTAAATAGGGGGTTTAAGGGATTACTCCCCTAATTAGATAGGAACCAGCTTGCCTGGCCACGGCTGTGCGCGCGTGCGCAGAGGCGTCGGCGGCGGGCATGACCAGCGCGGCCAGCAGCAAGCAAGCAGCGGCTGGCAGTGGCTGGCATCGGCGCGGGGCGCGCGGGCCTGCAGGCTACGTCGGGTGGCGGGGGTGGTTGGTGCGCGGGCGCCCCCAGTCGACGACGGCGACGAAGGGCAGTGGCGGCGGTTAGCGGCTGCAGCGTGCGGCCCTGGGTGCGGGTAGCGCGAGCACGCAAAGGTCGGGAGTCGCGTCGGGCAGGGGTGGTCGGGCCTGCCCAAGCGCGTGCGTGCGGCCAGCAGGGGAGGAGGCGACCACGACGCGGCGCAAGCAGCAGCTGTGTGGGGACGGGCGCGAGCACGGCGGGCGTCGTGGGGGAGCACTGCAACGGAGGGGGAAGAAGGGGAGGGTGTGGCTCACCAAGAGCCGTAGGGAGTTGGCAGCGGGCTCGACGGGGGTCGGGGTGGCCGGGGTTGCGGGAATTGACGGTGGACGACGACGATGTACAAGATTAAGATGGTGGCGATGGCGAGTGTACGGGCTGTCCCAACTCGATTTGGTGCTCGGATGGACGAAGACGACGGATGCGGATCTCCCGGACGTCTTCCCGCGCGAAGACGACAACGGTGGTCGCGGTAAGGACGACGAGGAACGCGGTCAGCACATCGAGCCCGAGCTAGATTTCCAAAAAAAGAGGAGAGGGGCGAAGGGGGATCGAGAGGGGATCAGAAGAGCACGGGCTAGGGTTTCAGTTGGGCGTGTTTATAGGGTTGGGGGAGGCACTATCGCGTGCGTGGCGACCATCTAGCCGTGGTGGCCGTGGATGGCCTCCACGCCATGGCCTCTGCTTCCTGTAGCGGGAGGATAGGGATAGGCCAGGAGGGCTGGGCTGGCTAGCTCATGTTGATAGTGGGCCAAAAGTGCATAGTGTTGTCTATGTCTTCCTCATTTCTTTTCTGCTTTCTATTTTCTGTTTATTCCTTTACAGCAGCAGTTTTGCATTTTATGCAGCCAACAAATGACTTTTGTAAAATATTAAACTTGGCCAATTAATTACATTGCAGTATTTTGCACGGCCACAAAAGGTATGGGAGAAGTTTGAATTAGTTTGAAACATGCATAAATGGAAAAGCATTTAGAAAAAGTTGATTTGGCACTGTTTTAATTGCTATAGCCCACTTAAGCAAATAAGTGATGTTGTTTTTCTTAAGCAATAATTGTTATGGAATATTTTCCACATGATGAACTATTTTGCCATCATGTTTGCGAATTTAAATTTTCACTTGCAAATTTGAATTTGAAATTTTTATCAAGGGGCAATTTGGCTTAGTCAATCTTGATGACACGACACCATTAGTGTGAGGTCGTTGTAGCATGACACTGGGGGTGTTACATGCTACTTCACCTATTTTTGTTACTAATAAGGACTATGAATTCTCTGTCGACCCTGATATAATTACTTTGGTTGAATCTGATCCTTTCTATGGCTATGAATCTGAAACTGTTGTGGCACATCTTACTAAATTAAATGATATAGCCACCCTGTTCACTAATGATGAGAAAACTCGCTACTATTATATCCTTAAGATATTTCCGTTCTCATTAAAGGGTGATGCTAAGATATGGTTTAATGCTCTTGATCCTGGTTGTGTGCGTAGTCCCCAGGATATGATTTATTACTTCTCTGCTAAATATTTCCTGCCCATAAGAAACAAGTTGCCTTGATGGAAATATATAATTTTGTGCAAATTGAAGAAGAGAGTCTCCCACAAGCTTGGGGGCGGCTTCTCCAATTACTTAACACTTTGCCTGATCATCCTCTCAAGAAAAATGAAATACATGATATCTTTTATAATGGACTAACCGATGCTTCCAGAGACCACCTGGATAGTTGTGCTGGTTGTGTTTTTAGGGGAAGAACACCAGATGAAGCTGAAATTCTATTGAATAATATGTTGACCAATGAAAATAATTGGACACTTCCTGAACCAACTCCTAAGCCAACTCCGAAGAAAAGGGGTGTTCTATTTCTCAGTCCTGAAGATATGCAAGAGGCAAAGAAATCTATGAAGGAAAAAGGTATAAAAGCTGAAGATGTTAAGAATTTACCTCCTATTGAAGAAATACATGGTCTTAATTTAGCGCCTATTGAAGAAATATATGATCTTAATTCATCACCTATTGAAGAAACACATGGTCTTGATAACCCGACACAGGTAGTAAAGGTAAATTATCTCTATAGATTTGATAAAGCTGAAAGCCCTCCTACTAAGTTTGCTAGCCAATGTTTGGATGAGTTTGATAACTTTATGGTTAAGCAAGAAGATTTTAATGCTTATTTTGGTAGACAATTAAAACAAAATGCTTATATGATTGAACACTTGGGTGATTATATGTCTAGAGTTAAAGGTGAACTTAAACTCATTAGTAAACATGCTTCTATGGTTACCACTCAAGTAGAACAAGTACTTAAAGCTCAGAATGATTTGCTCAATGAATTGAATAGTAAGAATAATGACTATGCTGTTAGAGTGGCTACTAGAACTGGTAAAATGACTCAGGAACCTTTGTATCCTGAAGGCCATCCTAAGAGAATTGAGTAGGATTCTCAGAGAAATAATGTAGATACACCTAGTCCTTCTAAAAAGAAGAAAAGAAAAATGATAGGACTTTGGATGCGTCTAGTGAACCTGTTGTAGACACACCTGAGAATCCCAATGATATTTCTATTTCTGATGCTGAAACACAATCTGGTAATGACATGAACCTAGTGATAATGTTAATGATGATGTTCATGTTGATGCTCAACCTAGTAATGGTAATGATGTAGAAATTGAACCTGCTGTTGATCTTGATAACCCACAATCAAAGAATCAACGTTATGATAAGAGAGACTTTGTTGCTAGGAAGCACGCTAAAGAAAGAGAACCATGGGTTCAGAAACCCATGCCTTTTCCTCCCAAACCATCAAGAAAAAGGATGATGAGGATTTTGAGTGCTTTGCTGAAATAATTAGACCTATCTTTTTGCGTATGCGTTTGACTGATATGATCAAAATGAATCTTTATGCTAAGTATATGAAAGATATTGTTACAAATAAAAGAAAGATACCAGAAGCTGAAATTTCCACCATGCTTGCTAATTATACTTTTAAGGGTGGAATACCTAAGAAACTAGGAGATCCAAGAGTACCAACTATACCATGCTCCATTAAAACAAACTATGTTAAAACTGCCCTATGTGATCTTGGAGCCGGTGTTAGTGTTATGCCTCTCTCTTTATATCGTAGACTTGATTTGAATAAGTTGACACCTACTGAAATATCTTTGCAAATGGCCGATAAATCAACCGCTATACCTATCGGTATTTGTGAGGATGTGCCTGTTGTTGTTGCAAACGTTACTATCTTAACGGACTTTGTTATTCTTGATATTCCCGAGGACGATAGTATGTCTATTATTCTTGGAAGACCCTTTTTGAATTCTGGAGGGGCTGTTATTGATTGCAATAAAGGCAATGTCACTTTTCATGTTAATGGCAATGAGCATACGGTACACTTTCCGAGGAAACAACCTCAAGTCCACAATATCAATTCTATTGAAAAAATACCATCGATTATTTTTGGAGGTTTCAAATTTCCTCTTCCTACTATCAAAAAGAGATATGATATTCTTATTATTGGGGACGTGCATATCCCCGTTGAGGTAACATAGTGTTATTCGAAATTTCTCCGGTTCCATGTTATTCGGAATGAGTTTGTTAACAAGACTTGATCAACCTTGTTAGTGGATTCCTTTTGATGAGCATGAGATGGATGAAGTTAGAAGGCACAACCTTCTGTACCCTCCTTTTACTTTCTGTTATTTAGTTGAAATAAAGTAAAAATAGTATTTTCTGTTTGTTTTCTGAATTATCCGTGCAATAAAAAAATACCCCGAAAATAAAAGTTCTCCAAATGCCCCGAAAATGAAATATGATTTTTTCTAAAATATTTGAGATTATCTGGCACTGAGAACACAGCAGGGGGAGCAAGCACCTGGCCACGAGGGTCCAGGGCGCGCCCACCCCCTGGGAGCGCCCCCTGCCTCGTGGGCCTATGGTGGCTCCCCTCCACTTATTCCTGCACCCACACACTCCTTCCTCCCAAAAAAATCACCAACCAGCTCAAGCACGAGTTCTAGCTCATTTTGCTGCGATTTTCGATCTCCTTGCTCAAAGCACCTCTCACAAAACTGCTTTGGGGGATTGTTCCTTGGTATGTAACTCCTCCAATGGTCCAATTAGTTTTTGCTCTAGTGCTTTATTCATTGCAAATTTGTGCTGCCTAGGTGACCCTGTTCTTGAGCTTCCATGTCAAATTTATATGGTTCCAAGTAGTTCTAATGCATGATATAGTCTCTAGGCACTTGTGGGAGTAGTTGCTATCAATTTTGTTGAGTTTGGTTCACTTTTATTTGAAGTTACTAAAAAATTCAGAAAAATGATGAAGAGATTTTTGAGGGGCTCTTCGAGCCGAAGCTTGAAGGATAAGCGAAGTGAAGAAGCAGAGAGCCCAACTATAATCTGCCTCGCACCACGGAGGTTCGGCCGTGTGAATGGCCTTGCGATGATTTACTGAGAGCAGCCGGGATTTATGATGATTTTTATGAGTTGGCTGAAAATGCAGGCCTCACCGACTTCCTCCGCGACCAACGCGAACAGTATCTCTTACTCACCAATACCTTTGTGCAAAATTTTCATTTCCATTCTAGGAGGTCACCACCTACAGTGGATTTTTATTTATATGATGAGTATAAGGAGATGACCCTTTGTGAATTCTGTGAGGTTTGCAAGTTACCTTTTCCAGGTTTCATAGAGGAACCACATCGTAATGATGTGGAGGGGTTTATTGATACAATTGCTGTAGGGGAAACGAGGAAGGTTTCCGACGCACAAATCACTAGCATACACTTTCCTGTTCTACGTTACTTTGCTATATTTGCTAGTAGGTGCTTAATTGGTCGCGGAAACTGTGGAAACCTGAGTGTCCTAGATATTATTATTTTGTGGCATGCCTTGTTTCGTGATGACACATTTAGTATGGGCACTATTGTTGCAAAGCGGTTAAATCTTAACCGTACTAAAGGCCCCATCTTGGGAGGCATCTTCGCCTCGCGCCTAGCTGCATACTATAACATACCTATTAGGCATTATGAGAAAGAAGAAAAGTTGCTACCTCATGTTTGTCTAGATTATAAGAGTATGGTAGCGCATGATTTTATTGTTATGAATAGGGAAAGGGCGCTTAAATACAAACTGTTATTCGATAAAAATCACCCTGAGACTATTACCTTGCCTGCTCCTTCCTTGTTTGATTTATCTGCAGGCCAGTATCTCGTTCCGCTGGCAGCCATTCACGCCTACCGGAACCCTACATCAGCTACAGAGCCAGAGCCGGAACCACAATTTGATCCTCCACGACAGTCTGATTACCAGTGGGATCCGGAGGTGATTGCCAACCAGTGGCAATCCGAGGCTTCTTCACAGTACGACCCCAACTATAACTTTGGATATCCGCCAGGCCAGCCGTGGCAGTAGACCAACTTAGGCCAAAAGCCTAAGCTTGGGGGAGTACGTATCTCTCACCGACATTACATTCATGTTCACACACTTATTGCTAGTTGTCGGTGCTCATACTTTTTCACTGTAATATCCATGCTAGTTTATTTTCCTTTTTATGCTTTCTTTTTGTGTGTTTGAAAAACCTTAAGAAAACCAAAAAATTAGTAGCAGCTTTTAGCTAGTTTACTTTCTTGCTGTAGTAGTGATTAAAAAAAACCCAAAAATATTTCCTGTTCTTCTTTTGCTTGTTGGGAGCTTTTCCATGTATATGGTTTTATTTCTTTTCTTTTCTTTGGGGGTCGATAGGATAAGACCATAATAAAATTGTTGAAGTGGCTCTTATATGCATTATTGTTGATTTAACCAAGAGCCCATATTGCCTTGTCTTCTCCTGTTTATTGAATGCTCGCAGATTTCAGCTTAGTCCAATGCACATGCACTCTTATTATTATTCACATCGTTCGGTCGTGCAAGTGAAAGGCAATTATGACGATATACGATGGACTACTTGAGATGAGAGAAGCTGGTATGAACTCTACCTCTCTTGTTTTTTAAAATATAATTAGTTTATCGTTCCCGATTCAGCCTATTATGAATAAACATGTTTGCAATGACAATTAGAGATTATAGTTACTTATGCCATGCTTAATTAGCTAGGAGTTTATAATGGTTTACCTTGCGTGCCAACATGCTATTAAAATGGTTGTGATGTGGTATGATAGGGTGGTATCCTCCTTTCAATGATTCGAGTGACTTGACTTGGCACATGTTCACACATGTAGTTGAAATAAATCAACATAGCCTTCACGATATTTATGTTCATGGTGGATTATATCCTACTCATGCTTGCACTCAATGTTCATTAATCTTAATGCATGTTCATGACTGTTGTCGCTCTCTAGTTGGTCGCTTTCCAGTCTTCTGCTAGCCTTCACTTGTACTAAGCGGGAATACTGCTTGTGCATCCAATCCCTTAAACCCCAAAGTTATTCCATATGAGTCCATTATACCTTCCTATATGCGGTATCTACCCGCCGTTCCAAGTAAATTTGTATGTGCCAAACTCTAAACCTTCAAATGAAATTCTGTTTTGTATGCTCGAATAGCTCATGTATCAACTAGGGTTATTCGTATCTTCCATGTTAGGCGGGTTATTCTCAAGAGGACTGGACTCCGCTCCTCACTCACGAGAAAATGGCTGGTCACCGGGATGCCCAGTCCCATGCTTTATGCAAATCAAATCAAAATAATTGCAAACAGAACCCTCCCGGGACCGTTGTTAGTTGGAGGCACTCGTTGTTTCGAGCAAGCCATGGATTGATGCTTGTTGGTGGAGGGGGAGTATAAACTTTACCATTCTGTTTGGGAACCGCCTATAATGTGTATAGCATGGAAGATATCGCCATCTCTTGGTTGTTATGTTGACAATGAAAGTATGCCGCTCAAAATATTATTTATCTCTATTTCAAAACCGAGCTCTGGCACCTCTACAAATCCCTGCTTCCCTCTGCGAAGGGCCTATCTATTTACTTTTATGTTGAGTCATCACCCTCTTATTAAAAGGCACCAGCTGGAGAGCACTGCTGTCATTTGCATCCATTACTATTAATTTATATTGGGTATGACTATGATTGGATCTCTTTTACCATGAATTACAATGTCTCGTCAGTCCTTGATCTTTAAAGGTGCTCTGCATTTATGTTTTGCGGTCTCAGAAAGGGCTAGCGAGATACCATCTTGGTATATCATATCATGATTGTTTTGAGAAAGTGTTGTCATCCGAGATTTATTATTATTGCTCGCTAGTTGATTATGTCATTGACATGAGTAAACATGAGACCTAAATGTTATTGTGAACTAGTAGAATGCCCGTGCGTTGCCACGGGCTAACAAAATATATGCACAACAAAAAACATGCTAATAAAAATGTATATACAAAGAGAAATGTCATGTGATATGGGAGTGATAGACAATTGACATGTGATGATATTTCATACTTGTGATGCGGTAGATAAATGCATCTCCTCGTCATCTTTCTCTTCCCCTCCCTATCTCACTATCTTTTCTTCTTCGTGTGTTTCTCATGGGGGCAAGCATAATCATTGATATGAATAGTCATTAAAATATCAGATCACTACAACCAACAATCTATCATCTGCCCCAAAATTGACACCTATGCTTATCATACATACCAGAAAAAACAACTACAATGTTGCAGTCAAGACAAAATTTTGAAAGAGTATTAATGGACCAGGCATTGACAAAATGATTTTGTTAGTGTAACGCAGACCAAATGACATGGCACACACACCAATCTATTCAGGAGGGTTACATTAATCAGACAATTTGTTCAGCACATGGTAGCTATATAAATAGTCCAAATATCATTCATGTTGACAAAAATTAGCAATGCTCACAGCTACATACGAAATTGGCTAGAGACAATTTTCTAGCATCTTCTATTTTTACACAGCGTCACATGCCAAGTTTCCAAAGATTGAACTTAATAAAGACATGCCTTCACGCCCATGCAGGAGCTTTAGTGTCGATCTACCCAATAAATTGCTCCGATGCTGGCGACGAATCTTTCGTTCGAGCTTCTATAGCCCCTCCGCTGCATAGATCTGGCCATCTCCACTCACTTGCCTCATAGGCAGCAGCTGCTCCACGTGTTGATCCACTCATACTCACTCCCCTCGTAGGAATACATAACCATAAAAATATTTTCAGAGTATCAGGATTGTATCATGAATTATGTTCACTTCTATCAACACCTCAAGACACAAAGCTTTTGTGTTTGGTAAGAAAATTCAGCAGATATGAAGGTAAAATGAAATCATCAATATAATTCCCACCTACACTACTGCATGGAACATACATGAAATGTCGCGGAAACTGTTGAAACTTACTTCTCTGGAACAATAATACAGAGCGTTCAATACTGACTTGCACATAATACACAATTAGCACGCAGGTTTCATCCAGTATGTAGATGTGGCGAACATGAGCACGTACTTGGACAGAGCATACCGCATGGGGGCGAGGCTCCAGTCCAACACTTCCCCAGCCCTCTGATTTTATTGCAGTACTTTGTATGTCATAGGTGGCCTTTATTCACACGTCTATTACTATTTTTCGTTGACACGGATGATATCTTAAATAAAACTTCCTAGACTATTACCTCAAATACAAGCTCCTTTTGTTCATATTTGTGGAGCACTTCTCAAAATATACCAAAATCTGAAAGTAACTAAATCACAGTATTTAACCTATTTTATCTTCTTGGCAAATGAAAGTATAGCGATAGCTTTGTATCAAAAGTGACAGAAGAATTCAACAGCAGTACATTAACTGAGACCTCGGGTATGGGAGTGTTTCTGTCCAAGCACACACACACACACACACACACACACAGAGAGAGAGAGAGATATCTTGGGAGAATATTGCCTTGAGGCAAGCAAATAACAAATTATAAATTTGACAAGCATGTTGGTTGATATTTAAACAAGGTAATAATTAAACCAAGATGTGAGACTATTCTATGGTGTACCTAATCAAAAATAAAATCCTTTGTGATTCAGTTGTATATATGTAACTGTAGAAAAATATTGACATCCGCAAAAGATTAAAAAAAGCACCATGTCATACCTACACGTATTTGATTGGTTCCCATGTTCTATCCACCTTCCCATTCTCCACTAATTCCTCCTTCAAGTCTCCATCTTCTGACTGAATTCAATCATATCTGAAGCTCATGCATCCTCCTATTTGTATTGGTCTTCATATGGTCTTCCTACCTTTTGTATTGCCTGCATTTATAGCACAGATCTAAATTTTGCAACCAAGATTTGAGTTCCCAATTAATATGATGTGTTACAAATTTTGTAGAGTACTAATAATTTCTAACGACCATTGTTGGCTTTGCTTTCTTCTACTCGGAAATACCAGAGCATCTTACAAAAATGAGGCTTTCCAATACTATTTACAAGTTTAATCCAAGAAGCTCCACGACCAATTGTAAAGAAAAAAGACAACCAAAAATCAATTTACCCGCACTTTACCAAATTTGGCAAAATACTCTTTGAAGTCCTCCCTTAAAACTAATTCTTTATGAAGCTTGTATGAAGCCGAATCTACATGATTCTATTCTGCAAGAGACACCACTCTTAAGAGAAATAAAATAAAATAGGAACTTAAGAGGTCATCTGGCAAGACATAAGAAAATAATGACTACCATGCAGCAAAAATAGCATCAAGACCAGGTGCGAGTTCACACACCCTTATGATGATCTGGTATAGTTCCTAAGGCTGAAATTAGGGAGGAAATTGCAGTAACATTAAACCTGAGCATGCTTACCAATGAGGCATTGATACAAACTGGATTCTATCCTGGGCATCTCACTCTTCCAATAAGAAACGTAAAACCAACCTAGAATAGCATATCCGCATAGTCAGGGTAAGACCGGAATCCAAATGCAAGAGGATCATCGCATAACTTTATGCCCCAAAACAAACATGTCATCATTCTGTTGTTAGTATCAACTACGTACAGATTATTATACAAGATTTCCATGGCCCTGAACATTAGTACAAGAGATGAAAAGGAAACCTATAAACTAAGAAGATTTCCACAATAAACAGAAGAAGCTAGTACTGTGCATTATATCCCACAATTAATTTATGATGCTAGCGAAGCTGTACAGGAGCCCAAAAGGAAACCTATAGTATTAAGTGCAGACTTCATCTGAATAGCCTTGCTTGTTCGGTGCTCCTAGTTATTGTGCAGACTTTAATCCTAATTTAACCGACCTCATCCGGGTCTCGAATCAAATGTACCAGAGCTCAAAGAGCCGCAAATCTAAAGATATACTAAAGAGCCGCAACTTTCTTTGCTTCAGCCTTCCGCCCTAAAATATCAAGCGCCCATTGCCCTGAACATTAGTACAAGATACGACTTTGAATATATCTTCCGCCCTAAAGATATATTCAGTGTTCTGCTTGCTTCAAGCTCTGAAAACAACACGGACGCCACAACACATGATAGTGAGGATTTACTGAACCACACATGCAGCATTTAAAAGGTGTGCATTACCACATCATCATTTATCTAAAATATGATGGCCACATATAGTTTAGTAGTACATCATAGAGAAAAGCATACATGTATTTTAGAGCTGGAAGGAATCACAGAAGCATGAGCATTGCTCGTAGACTATAAATCCAAAGCCACAAAAAATCTCAAGAACTAAATGAAGTTGGTCTAACATAGCTTCTAGCTGAGTAGCCAAGGTCTAGGATCTGAACCTCGGGCTGGTGACAACGGCAGAATCCAAGTCATTCCAATGGCACAATGGATCTGAATCAATGAACGATGCTGACGATGGATCCCTACATCACAATGAACAGATGCAGATGTTTCAGTCGGGACTAGGGGTGCATCAAGAACTTAGGAATTTGAGCAAATGTGGGTTGATGGAGATGTGAGGAAGCATGTATATCTGGTTACTACCTTGTAGAACTTGTGCTAGGATCTAGACAACACCGGCTTCTGAAGGTCTTCAGGGTGCCGAGCTGCAGGTCTTCAGGGTTTATAATGCCGGCCAGGATTTTCAGCCTCTCTGTGTAGGGCACGTTGTTGTCCCCCGGGAACCCCTTGACCTTCTTCGTTTCCTCATTCATCACACTCTACATAACCATGAACTCATCAGAAATTTGTTCCGGCGTACTCAAAATGGGTTATATTATGATGCCATGGAAATGCAATTAATTTGGCTTACCTTGATGCTGTCCTTGAGCCGAGGAGAAATCTCCTTGTCGAAGCTGTCGAATATCTTCAAATACAGGACCGGGCTTACACCGTCGCCATCGTTCTCACCGAACATGGTAGTGGGATAGGTAGGCAACTGTACAGATCATTTAATAACCTCTTAAGCTCAGACTAACAAATCATTTTTCTCAAAAAAATGTACTAAGCAATCAACACTACTTGGTTAAGTAGGTGAAGAAACATGAGAAAATTACCTGAACGCTCACAATGAGAAGCGAAGGGAAGGAGTCATGGGGATTCAGCGACGGGAGCGGTGTGGCACACGTTCCTTGCGCGGGCAAACACTTCTGCTTCAATCGGGGTGTAGGGGGAGTAGTTTGGGGCTAGGGATTTCCTGTTGTCTCTGCAATCAATTTTGAAAGATTCAGTCAGGCATCCTGATAGAAGAAATACATAGTGGATGAATGCATATCAGGAGTCTCAGTAACATTGCTTCTTACTTGAAGAAGCCTTCCCCCCTCTGACTCTGAACACCGACGGCTCGAGGAGCGACCAACAGCCTTCCGACAGTTTCTCGTCGGTCGAATACGGCAGCCTCAGGCCCGCTCTCGGCGGGTACAGGTACTTCGCCGAGCCAGCTGAATTTATCGTCAGTTTTGTCAGCAAAGCATAAACGAAATGCTGATGAACAATTTAAATGGTACTGCTGGATAAGTAGATGAAAGTGCTGTTGTTGACTCACTCATTTCGGTCATTTCATCGCCCTCATACAATCTCCTCCGGAAGGAGAGCGTGACGATGGCCGATTTCTTCCTCGGGTGGTGCGGGCTGAACCTGGCGACCGACATCCTCTGGACCTTGTAGCTCGGGACCAAGCCCGGGAAAGGCCGAGGCGAGCACGACACCGCGGTCTGCCGTTCTTTCAGGCTACCAACAACAACAGGAGCAGCAGCATTCGGATCTTCGCTTTTCACAGGGGGTCGGAGGAGTCACCCTGGCACGCCTCCGCGTCCACCAAGCACACCTGGAGGGCTGGCGGCGGACACGTCTCGGCGCCCAACCGTGGCCTGGGGCAAGGCCTTGACTGGCGTGCATGGGCTGGCGGTGGCGCATGGAGAGCAGGCGGCGTGCCTGGGCCGGCGGCACATGGAGGCTGGTGCCGTCGCGGAGGAGCGGCTGTAGGCGAGGACCGGAGGAGGTGGGGAATGGGGTGCGGAGTGCGGAGAGGCCGGCGGCGGACACGTCTCGGCGCAGCGTGCATCCTACTGTCCCTCGTCTCTTCCCTTGTGTGGCGGCTAGGAGTTAATTGCACAGAAGTACCACAATTGGGGCACCACATGTAGATTGGTACCACGATTGCTAATTTTTACGTGTCAGTACCAGCATTGCTTCAGACTTTTGCAAAAAGGTATAAACCGTGTATAAACACGTATTGACGGCGTATCTGACTGGCGGGGGCCACCTATCAGGTGCCGACGTGGCATTTTTTTTACAGAAAACCCCTTAACTCCCGGCAGAACCACCCCCACCGGCTGCGCGACCTCGCTTCGCTCGCCGGCGTTGACTCCCCCGCCACTGCCGACCCACCAACCAGCGCCGCCAAGCCACCGCGAGCTCCTCCCCTCCGCCGCGCCCAAATGCTGCCGCCTGCCGCCCCCATCGCCACCACCAGCTCCAGGCGCGCGGTCTACCTCCTCCTCGCGGCGCTCGCGGCGGCCCCCTCCTCCTCCTCCTCCTCCTCCTCTTTTTTAACGGCGGGGCCTCCCCGTCCGCGCTCTGCCGCTCGTCCCCTGGCCCCCACCGCATCCCGTACCCGTCCGTCCTCTGGTCCCGCGTGCCGCCCCTCCCGGGGCTCCCCTCCTCCCAGCTCCCGGACCTTCGCGCCTCCCACTGGATCGTCTTCTCCGCGTCGCCCCACCACCAGCGCCACCGCCCGCTGGCGGGCGCCCCCGGGTGGCAGCTCCTCGCCGTCCAGGACAAGGCGACCCCGCCCGGCTGGTCCCACCCGGGCGCCGCGCTGCTCACCCTCGCCGACCAGGCCCGCCTCGGCTTCCGCTCCATCGAGTTCCTCCCCGCCCGCGGCCACGCCCGCAAGGCCGCCGCCTACCTCTTCGTCGGGACGATGGAAGCCCCGCGAGCCCGCCGCCGATGATGACGGCCTGCTTGCCAGCCTGGTTCACGTTCGCCGATGTCGCTGCGGCGGAGACGGCGAACCGGAGGGTGGCATGGCGGCGGGGCGTGGGAGGCGCGGGGACGAGGAGGCGGGCGAGTGGCGGGACGAGACCGGAAGAGACCGGGCAGAAACGGGGAATCGTGGCGTATAATTGGGCGTTTATGTGATTACATGCAAAGTAAGGGGGTTTTCTGTAAAAAAAATACCACGTCGGCGCCTGACAGGTGGCCCCCGCTAGTAAGATACACCGTCAATACGTGTTTATACGGGGTTTAGACCTTTTTGCAAAAGTCTGAAGCAATGCTGGTACTGACACGTAAAAATTAGCAATCGTGGTACCAATCTGCATGTGATGCCTCAATTGTGGTACTTCTGTGCAATTAACTCGGCGGCTAGGGTTTACGGAGGGAGAGCAGCCTCGTTTGTGCGAGGGGGCTTCGCTCCCTGGTTCGTGCGATGGGTTGTCGGTCGATTTTTTTTCTTAGGTGCGAGGGGATCGTGGAAGGTGGGAGGAGGACGAAAAAAAACCTATGAAAAAAAACCGGACGGAAGTGGTGGGACGAAAATTGACCGGCGGAGACTACCAACTGCTCCATTAGGAGTAGAGAAATATGGTTAGTTCATAATCCTTGCTCAAAACTTGAATGCTGGCTTTACATATTTACAACAAAAAGAGCAAACAAAGTTTGTAAAAGTTTTTCTTTATCACTTTCAGTCTGTCAACTGAATTGCTTGAGGACAAGTAAAGGTTTAAGCTTGGGGAGTTGATACGTCTCCATCGTATCAACTTTTTCAAACACTTTTGCCCTTATTTTGGACTCTAACTTGCATGATTTGAATGGAACTAGCCCGGACTGACGCTGTTTTCAGCAGAATTGCCATGGTGTTATCTTTGTGCAGAAACAAAAGTTCTCGGAATGACCTGAAACTTCACGGAGATTATTTTTAAAAAATATAAAAAATATTGGCGAAAGAATCAAGGCCAGGGGGCCCGCACCCTGTCCACGAGGGTGGGAGGCGCGCCCCCTGCCTCGTGGGCCCCCTGGAGCTCCACCGACCTCAACTCCAACTCTATATATTCGTGTTTGGGGAGAAAAAAATCAGAGAGAAAGATTCATCGCGTTTTACGATACGGAGTCGCCGCCAAGCCCTAAACTCTCTCGGGAGGGCTGATCTGGAGTCCGTTCGGGGCTCCGGAGAGGGGAATCCGTCGCCATCGTCATCATCAACCATCCTCCATCACCAATTTCATGATGCTCACCGCCGTGCGTGAGTAATTCCATCGTACGCTTGCTAGACGGTGATGGGTTGGATGAGATTTATCATGTAATCGAGTTAGTTTTGTTAGGGTTTGATCCCTGGTATCCACTATGTTTTGAGATTGATGTTGCTATGACTTTGCTATGCTTAATGCTTGTCACTAGGGCCCGAGTGCCATGATTTCAGATCTGAACATATTATGTTTTCATGAATATATGTGAGTTCTTGATCCTATCTTGCAAGTCTATAGTCACCTACTATGTGTTATGATCCGGCAACCCCAAAGTGACAATAATCGGGACCACTCCCGGTGATGACCATAGTTTGAGGAGTTCATGTATTCACTATGTGTTAATGCTTTGGTCCGGTACTCTATTAAAAAGAGCCTTAATATCCCTTAGTTTCCATTAGGACTCCGCTGCCACGGGAGGGTAGGACAAAAGATGTCATGCAAGTTCTTTTCCATAAGCACGTATGACTATATTCGGAATACATGCTTACATTACATTGATGAATTGGAGCTAGTTATGTGTCACCCTATGTTATGACTGTTACATGATGAACCGCATCCGGCATAATTCTCCATCACCGATCCAATGCCTACGAGCTTTTCACATATTGCTCTTCGCTTATTTACTTTTCCGTTGCTATTGTTACAATTACTACAAAACCCAAAAATATTACTTTTGCTACCGTTACCGTTACTATCATACTACTTTGCTACTAAATACTTTGCTGCAGATACTAAGTTATCCAGGTGTGGTTGAATTGACAACTCAACTGCTAATACTTGAGAATATTCTTTGGCTCCCCTTGTATCGAATCAATAAATTTGGGTTGAATACTCTACCCTCGAAAACTGTTGCGATCCCCTATACTTGTGGGTTATCACGGACCAGGTGTACTTTGCCACCGACGTGGAGTACGAGCAGCAGATGGAGCTAATCCCATTGCTTCGTGCTCCACCTGAACGGCCCAGCTCCGCCACCGGGGACGTTCCTCCATCGTGCAACTGCGGCGCCCAAATTGAACGCCGCATGAAGGAGGAGCGCCTCTCGTCGCCGCCCCGACGCATCAAGGAGTGGTTCTCTCCGCCACCACGACACGTGAAGCAGGGCCGCCGCTTGCCGCCGACGTGTTTGAACTGCGTTGGTATTTGCCCAAAGAAGAAGGGATGATGCAGCACAACGACGACAAGTATTTCCCTAAGGTATGAAACCAAGGTTATCAATCAAGTAGGAGAGGCAAGCAACACTATATAAATGGTACCTGCACACAAAGAACAAATACTTGCAACCCAACGCGTAAGAGGGGTTGTCAATCCCTCCTCGGTAAAAAGATAGATTGGTTTGTATGAGATTGGATAAATAGATCTTGCAAAAACACAAAATAAAATAAGTAAATAAAAAGTGAAGCAAGGTATTTTTGGGTTTTTGGAATAATAGATCTGAAAAAATACGATAAAAGATAGATCTGAAAGCAATATGATAAAAGATAGACCCAGGGGTCGTAGATTTCACTAATGGCTTCTCTCGAGAAAATAGCATACGGTGGGTGAACAAATTACTGTTGGATAATTGATAGAAGAACAAATAATTATGACGATATCCAAGACAATGATCAATATATAGGCATTACGTCCAAGATTAGTAGACCGAAATGATTCTGCATCTACTACTATTACTCCACACATCGACCGCTATCCAGCATGCATTTAGTGTATTAAGTTCATGGAGAAACGGAGCAATGCAATAAGAACGATGACATGATGTAGACAAGATCTATTCATGTAGAAATAGCCCCTATCTTTTTATCCTTAATAGCAACGATACATACGTGCCTCGCTACCCCTTCTGTCACTGGGTGAGGACACCGTAAGATCGAACCCGTCACAAAGCACCTCTTCCCATTGCAAGAAAAATCAATCTAGTTGGCCTAACTAAACCAAAGATTCGGAAAAGAAATACGAGGCTATAAATAATCATGGATATAAGAGATCAAAGAAGACTCAAATAATATTCATGGATATAGATCTTATCGTAAACTCGAACTTCATCGGATCCCAACAAACACACTGCAAAAAGTCATTACATCAAATAGATCTCAAAGAGACCATTGTATTGAGAATCAAAAGGAGAGAAGAAGCCATCTAGCTACTACCTACGGACCCGTAGGTCTATGATGAACTACTCACGCATCATCGGAGGAGCACCAATGAGGATGATGAACCCCTCTGTGATCGTGTTGCCCTCCGGCGGAGTGTTGGAATAGGGCTCTAGATTGGATCTCGTGGTTCTGGAACTTGCGGCGGCTGGAATTGTGTTTCGCCGACTCCCCTAGGTTTTCTGAAATATTTGGGTATTTATAGAGTTGAGAGGCGGTGGAGGCGAGCCCCGTGGGCCCCACAACCCATGAGGGCGCGCCGGGGGCCTCTGGCGCGCTCTGTTGTCTTGTGGCCCCCCCGGGCCCCCCAGGTGCTTCCTTGGCTCCCAAGTTGTCTTCTGGTCCAAAAAAATCTCCATAAAGTTCTGTGGCTTTTGGACTTCATTTGGTACTGATATTCTGTGAAGTAAAAAACAAGCAAAAAACGACAACTGGCACTAGGCACTATGTCAATAGGTTAGTCCCAAAAAAATGATATAAAGTTGCTATAAAATGATTGTAAAACATCCAAGAATGATAATATAACAGCATGGAACAATAAAAAATTATAGATACGTTGGAGACGTATCAGCATCCCCAAGCTTAATTCATGCTCGTCCTCGAGTAGGTAAATGATAAAAACAGAATTTTTGATGTGGAACGCTGCCTAACATGTTCATCACATATTCTTTTCTTTTGTAACATGGACATTTGGACTTTTAGATGGTTCAAAGCAATAGTCTTTATTTGACATGAAGACTTCAATACTCAAGCGTATCAACAAGCAACCATGTCTTTCAAATATCAACACTAAAGAAAGCTATCCCTAGCCCATCATGCTCAATTATTGATCCATTCATGAAACACACTCGAATATTAGCTACACCCAATGCACAAGTATGATCATGGTGCCCCCTAGTTGGTGCTTTATAAGAGAAGATGGAGACTCAAAGTAAAAATCAGAATTGCATAAGGTAAATAGATAAGCCCTTCGCAGAGGGAAGCAGAGATTTGTAGAGGTGCCAGAGCTCAAAGCTTAAATTGAGAGATAAAAACATTTTGGGTGTCATGCCTTTCCTGTCAACGAAAATGACCGAGAATTCCCAATACTTTCCATGCTAGATATATCATAAGCGGTTCCCAAACATAAAATAAAGTTTATTCCTTTTTCCACCATTCTTTCACAATCCATGGCTAGCCATATCCACGGGTGCCTTCCATACCAACATTTTCCAAGGAATGTATTATTCGACAACATAAAGTAAATTTCTTTTTCATTTCGGGATTGGGCATCCCTATTACCGCCATACTCTCGTGCAATAACAAGTGAATAAACACTCATCTTGAGAATAACACATCTAGCATGGAAAAATATTGGCTACCCCCTGCCGCTTCATGAGCGGTACGAGCACACAAAAAGGAAATTCATTTTGAAAATTAGAGATGGCACATACAAATTTACTTGGAACGGCATGGAAATACCACATATAGGTAGGTATGGTGGAATCATATGGAAAAACTGGGTTTAAGGATTTTGGATGCACAAGTAGTATTTCTACTTAGTACAAGTGGATGCTAGCAAATAGATTGAGAAGCAACCAACCAAGAAACAAAAATTCTCATAAACGGGCATTAAGCATAACTAACACCGAATAATGCACCACAAGGAGGATGTAATTTCATTGCATAACTATTGACTTTCGTGCTTGCATACGGAATCACAAACCTTGACACCAACATTCTTACTAAAGCATAATTACTCACCAACATGACTCACATATCACTATCATCATATCTCAAAACTATTACAAAAAATCAAGTTTATTTTGTCCAATGATCTTCATGAAAGTTTTTATTATATCCCTCTTGAATATCTATCACTTTGGGACTAGTTTCATATGTTGCAATTGCTTTTGACAAGCTCAGACAAATTTTAAGTGAAGAACATGATCATAAAAAAATTTCATCTCTCAAAATAATATAAGTGAAGCATGAGAGAATTCTTCAAAAATTTACTTACTCTCAAATAAATCTAAGTGAAGCATGCGAGTATTTCATAAAGAATATTAAAGCACACCGTGCTCAAAAAGATATAAGTGAAGCACTAGAGCAATTCCATAGCTCAATTTTTTTAAGTGAAGCACATAAAGCAATTATATCAAATCATAGCATAATTTTGGCTTCTCAAATAGGTGTGTCTAGCAAGTATACTTGTGACAAACTAAGAAGCAAAACAAGCAAAGACTCATATAATACAAGACGCTCCAAGCAAAACTCATGATATGTGACAAATAAAAATATAGCTCCAAATAAAATTACCGATGGTTGTTAGAAGAAAGAGGGGATGCCTTCCGGGGCATCCCCAAGCTAAGTTGCTTGCTTATCCTTGAATATTACCTTGGGGACATGGGCATCCCCAAGCTTAGGCTCTTTTCACTCCTTATTCCTTCATCCATCGTGATCTCACCCAAAACTTGAAAACTTCAATCACACAAAACTTAACAAAACCTTCGTGAGACCCGTTAGTATAATAAAGCAAATCACCACTCTAAGTACTGTTGCAAACCATTCATAATTTATTATTGCATTATATCTACTGTATTCTAACTTTACCATGGCTTATACCCCTCAATATAATCCATAGAGTCATCAAAATAAGCACACAAGGCAACTAAAACAGAATCTGTCAAAAATAGAACAGTCTATAGCAATCTGAACTCTAACCATACTTCTGTAACTCTGAAAATTATAAAATATTAGGATAATGTGAGCAATTAGTATATTAATCTTGTGTAAAAAATTCAGAATTTTTCGTCACTTCTTTGATTTTGCAAAATTCTGCTACTGGACGCAAAAGTTTCTGTTTTCCAAGAAGATCAAATCAACTATCACCCAACATGATCCTAAAGGCTTTACTTGGCACAAACACTAATTAAAACATAAAAACACAATCATAACAGTAGCATAATTGTGTAAACACTCAAGAACAGAAATAAAAATGCAAAATTAAATTTTATTCATTGGGTTGCCTCCCAACAAGCGCTAATGTTTTATGCCCCTAGCTAGGCATAATGCATAGATTCAAGTATTGTCATCTTTAGTTTCCAACTCCTCAATCACACAACTATAATTCTTTAAGGATTTAGCATGCATAATTTGAATGACAATACTTCTAGGAATAAGATTGAAAAATTCATTCTTGCAATGCCTCCCAACAAGCGCTAACGTTTTATGCCCCTAGCTAGGCATAATGCATAGATTCAAATATTATCATCTCCAGTTTCCAACTCCTCGATCACACAACTAGAATTCTTCAAGGATTTAGCATGCATACTTTCAATGACAATACTTCAAGGAATACGATTGAAAAAAATCATTCTTGCAAATAGGGCCATTTACCATTTCAACAAAATTGGGGTGAATACTAATCATTTTAAGATCTTCATTATTGCTACTAGAAGTGGCACCGTGTTCTTAGGAACGTGTGTAGACTTGCAATCTTTACTAATAGGAGTTTTTTCAATAGTCTTAACGGAAGAAAAAGCTAAGCTCAAGTTACTAAAGATTTATTCCAACTTATCAATTCTAGCGGGTCTCTCTTCCATTCTTTTGTTGACTTCGGGTTCTTTTTCCCTTAGTATTTTAAGAGCATCTCCCTCTTTTGACCCAATTCTATTAGCAAGATTATGCATCCTTTTATCTATTTTTTTCAATATTTTCTTCGGGGAGCATTTTCTTTTCAATAGCATCTAACCTTTGCATAACATGCTCAAGAGTTAAAACTGTTTCATTAATGATGATAGGTAGTGCACCCACTAAATCTCCCATAGCATTAAAAGCATCCAAAGTAGGGCACAAAAAGAAATTTCCCCCAGTGATAGTATCAAGAACAAATCTATACCAAGTTGTGATGCCCACATAAAAACTGCGAAGGAGAATAGCGGTAGATTGCTTACGAGTAGATCTATTATGAGCATTGCAAATCCTATACCAAGCATATTTTAAATTTTCTCCTCCCCTTTGCTTAAAATTGAGAACTTCGTTCTCAGGAGTGCACGCAATAGAGGAAGAACTAGACGTAGTAATAAAGTGGGCAAGCAAGATTGCAAGCAAAAAGAGTTCTGGCGAGAAAAAGGCAAACGAAAAACAGGGCGAATAAAACAACAAATTTTTATGAAGTGGGGGATATTGAAACGAGAGGCAAATGGCAAATAACATAAATTTTAAGGAGATGAGATTTGTGATTAGGAACCTGATAGGTGTTGATGATGTCTCCCCGGCAACGGCGCCAGAGATTCCTTTGACGTGTTCGAACTGCGTTGGTATTTCCCCAAAGAGGAAGAGATGATGCAGCACAACAACGACAAGTATTTCCCTCAGTTATGAAACCAATGTTATCAATCCATAAGGAGAACCAAGCAACACTATGTAAAAGGTACCTGCAGAGAAAGAACAAATACTTACAACCCAACGCGTAAAAGGGGTTGTCAATCCCTCCTCGGTAAAAAGATAGATTAATTTGTATGAGATTGGATAAATAGATCTTGCAAAAACACAAAATAAAATAAGTAAAGAAAAAGTGCAGCAAGGTATTTCTGGGCTTTTGGAATAATAGATCTGGAAACAAATACGATAAAAGATAGATCTGAAAGCAATATGATAAAAGATAGACCCTGGGGCCGTAGATTTCACTAGTGGCTTCTCTCGAGAACATAGTATTCGGTGGGTGAACAAATTACTGTTGGGCAATTGATAGAAGAACAAATAATTATGATGATATCCAAAGCAATGATCAATATATAGGCATCACATCCAAGATTAGTAGACCGAAACGATTCTGCATCTACTAATATTACTCCACACATCGACCGCTATCCAACATGTATCTAGTGTATTAAGTTCATGGAGAAACGGAATAATGCAATAAGAACGATGCCATGATGTAGACACGATCTATTCATGTAGAAATAGACCCCATCTTTTTTATTTAATAGCAACGATACATACGTACCCCTTCTGTCACTGGGTGAGGGCACCATAAGATCGAATCCATCACAAAGCACCTCTTCCCATTGCAAGAAAATTCAATCTAGTTGTCCTAACTAAACTAAAGATTCGGAGAAGAAATACGAGGCTATAAATAATCGTGCATATAAAAGATCGAAAAGACTCAAATAATATTCATGGATATAGATCTTATCATAAACTCGAACTTCATCGGATCCCAACAAACACACCGTAAAAAGCCATTACATGAAATAGATCTCAAAGAGACCATTGTATTGAGAATCAAATAGAGAGAAGAAGCTATCTAGCTACTGCCTACGGACCCGCAGGTCTATGGTGAACTACGCACACATCATCGGAGGAGCACCAATGAGGATGATGAACCCCTCCGTGATCGTGTTTCCCTCCGGTGGAGTACCGGAATAGGGCTCTAGATTGGATCTCATGGTTCTGGAACTTGCGGCGGCTGGAATTGTGTTTCGTCGACTCCCCTAGGGTTTCTGGAATATTTTGGTATTTATAGAGCTGAGAGGCGGTGGAGGAGACCCTCGTGAGCCCCACAACCCATTAGGGCGCGCTAGGGGCCTCCGGCGCACCCTGGTGTCTTGTGGGCCCCACGGGCCTCCCCCAGGTGCTTCCTTGGCTCCCAAGTTGTCTTCTGGTCCAAAAAAAATCCCCAAAAAGTTTCGTGGCATTTGAACTTCGTTTGATACTGATATTCTGGGAATTAAAAAACAAGCAAAAAACAACAACTAGCAGTGGGCACTATGTCAATAGGTTAGTCCCTAAAAATAACATAAAGTTGCTATAAAATGATTGTAAAACATCCAAGAATGATAATATAACAACATGGAACAATCAAAAATTATAGATACGTTGGAGACGTATCAGCCACCGACCGTGCCCCATGTGATCGCAAAGGCGCGCGGTCGCCTTCGCCACTACCTTGGCGGCGGAATCGACAACTCTTCGTCGTCCCGAAGCGCCGTAACGGTGCTGCAGTACGCCGACAAGGAGCGGCTCCGGAGGGACAGGCGGAACACGGCGCGCTAGTCGGAGTTCGCTGACTCCGACATCCCGCCGCCACACACCGCAGCGGACCCGAAGCTGGCGTATGCCTAGGCTCTGGACCGTTCCGTGACGACAACGAAGACGAGCAAGTGGCATCTCCACCGCCTTGACGGGGAGATGGCCAAGTACGACAAGTAGTGGTCTCTCAGCGAGATCCCCGCCGCCATGCCGCCTCCTCCAAGGCTCACCGCCCTCTCCTCCCGCCCACGTCGTCGGTGGCCACGGCCGCGCTGCGCACGGCGCAGGATGAAGCGCAGAGGATCATCCGCAAGCGCCAGGAAGCTGCCGAGAAGCCCTGTCGCGACGCCGCCACCTTCCGCCGCCCGAAGCCCGACTTCGACGACTCCGACGCCGAATCGGGCGACGACCGACGATGACGGAGAAGGAGCCGCGGTAAGGCCGGCATGGCCTACAAGGTCACCGTCAAGTATAGGGTATTTTTTGGGTTTTTATTTTAAGATTTTTAGTTCACCAGACGAAATATCGTTCGATTTTATGTACAAATTATCCTAGTTTAAATGAAATCCGTCGTGTTTATATCAAAATTCGCACGGTTTGCATGAATTTTGTTCTGTTAGTTCCAATTGTTGTTTAAATGTATGCGTGTAGCATGGGATAGCCGGCTCCCACATTCGTGTCCGTGGACTAGCCGACGGACAGATGCGGGAGGAAATTTGGAGGTCGCACCTTCAAAGCAACCCTCAAAGCGCCCGTATATGTCTCGTCCGCAATGTTTACATCACTTTTGCTATCCAACGGGTCCACTAAATGTCCGCGGACTAGTCCGCATGTCTGAAGTTCGATATACTAGCCGCAAACTTGAGGACGTTTTGCGGGCGTCCAGATATCTGCATGTCCAACCAAAAGCAACCACGTGCCCCCCTCTCTTCTCTCTCCAGCAAGCGCGGTGGAAGACAAGCAAGCTCGAGCTCGCCCTTGGCAGTGGCCATGGACACAAAAACCAAAGCCCACACACAAGGATCCCGGAGTTCTCTTGGCCACAACGTGCATGACTGAAAAAACCCCGGAGCTCGTCGTGCACCGGCACCTGCCGCAGGATGCGGTCGGTTCGTGGGATGGGTACAGATCATAGGGAAAAAGTCTCACAATCAGTAGGAACAAATCTCTCAATCACAGGGAACAACTCTCAATCACAAGTTGTTGCTTATGTCGTCATGACCGTAGATGGCGTGTGTCCGTGCTCCAGTACACACAAAGTGTTTGATAAAATGCGTACATGAACAAGATCCGACAAATAGGAAAAATCTGATAGCTATGATTGAATGGCCGGCTTCCGCAATGGTGTTTCCATATCAGGGGACACCGTCGGGCAGCGCATAGTGTATGAGATACTACTCGAGGGCCCCAGGCACTAGGGAATGAGAGCGCTACAGTGTTCTACAGAGAAACAATCGTGGGTGCGCTGCGAGGTGGAAAGCGACGGGGGAGTATGCACCGGCTAAAAAGCAGATCCACAGCCGGTTGACGCCTAGCCGAGTGTGCTCCATGTTCTAGTAATCTGGGTAAAAGGTTTGATAGATAGATGGAGTGATTCCACTCGGTGAAGAGCTAGCTGCCTATAAGAGCTCTCCTTCGGCGCTGCGTCGGCGTGAACTCAATTCCCCAATTAGAAACCCTAGACCCCATATACTCTCTGCTACTCTGTTAAGCATCCGTGAGAGGATCGGGAGAGAGCTCGGGTTGCTCTTGTTGATCGGGAGGCGGAGGCCGCGGCTGGTGGTGGCGGGGAGGTCGCGGGCGCGGGTTGTCGGCGAACCGCAGCAGCGCGGCGCGGCGGCAGCAGCCTGAGGTAGAGCGTGTGGGCGGCGGCCATGTGTTTAGATGCTCATGCAAAACCACGCGACATTGTTGTGTGACCAAAGATAGATTTTGTTTAGTAAGTACTTTAGACGCTCAAATAAAAATGTTTCGTTATTCAACTCTTCTATTTTGTGCAATTGTTTGTAGTTGCAGGAGACCATCTAGTCATCTACGTAGATTCTAGGAGCCAGCTGCGAGCATGTGTCTGCTGTGGCCAAAGACACAACAAGTCCCTATAATGGATCCTTCAACGTAAAGTTTTGATCACTTTGCGGTTGTTTGTGCAGCGTTTTTAAAATGTCTGTTACTAATGGCGGCTTCTGCATACTGACAGGGCATCGAAAAGGCCTGTTGGAATTCTACTTGTGAAGGTTTTAGGAGCACAAAATCTGGAAAAGAAGGGCCTGTTCCTGTTGGGTAGCAAATCAGATCCATACGTGAAACTTAAGATGTCGGATGACTGGCTTCCATCCAAGAGAACGACAGTAAAGCGCAGCAATCTCAATCCGGAGTGGCATGAAGATTTCAAATTTGTTGTGAAGGATCTGGAAAACCAGTCGCTGGTTGTTAATGTCTTCCACCGGGCACAGGCATGGCTTCCTTCCTTTGTTCATCAAGTCCGAATTAGTTTCTTTTCATATACACTACCATATTAAACTGCCAAAACGTCTCTAACATTTGTGAGCAGAGGGTGTAATCTGCAGCTAAGCTAGTATTTCTTCGATATATCCAGGTTGGTAAACATGCGAAGATGGGCATGAACAGGGTTCTGTTGAAAGAACTTCCCCCGGAGGAGACTCAAGTTTCAACTCTTAACTTACTCAAGACCATGGATCCGAATGATGTACAAAATGAGAAATCTCGTGGTCAGATTACCTTGGAGGTGACATATAAGCCTTTCAAGCAAGAAGAAGACACGGAGGAAGAAAGCATGGATGGTACTGATGAAGTACAGAAAGCCCCAGACAACACTCCAGCTGGTGGTGGGCTGCTTTTCGTCATCCTTCACGAAGCTCAAGATGTTGAAGGGAAGCATCACACAAACCCATACGCAAAGATAACCTTTAAAGGAGAAGAGAAGAAAACAAAGGTATTTGTAACTGTAGTAGTATATAGGAGTATTAGGCACTTGCACCTAGCTAATTTGTGACAATGGTTATGATGTTTTTCTGATGCTTTATGGCACTCGATTTTCCTCCTCTGTTCTAGGTTGTCAAGAAGAACAGGGATCCACGTTGGGAGCACGAGTTTGAGTTTGCTTGCGAGGAACCACCTACAAATGATAAGTTGCATGTTCAGGTCCTAAGCAAAGCTGGAAAGATAGGAGGAATATTACATGACAAGGTACGATATTCTACAAGAAATGCTTGGCCCTTAACTGATGTAGTAATTCGCCTTACAAGCATTCTGGTTGCTCCGTGACTATATTAGAGGAAATAGTCATAACGGAGAGCCACAAAATTCCTGTTCACAACAGATATTTGATACAGTACTGCTTCTATTTCTTCAGTATCTTTTGATATGAATAAGTGGGTTCGACTATATCTCTTAATGGCATTTCTTAGTACAATGGCTGGATTGTACGAAATTGTCCAATCGCTTTGCTTATATTATGTTGTTACAGGAAACCTTAGGCTACATTGATATAACCCTGGCAGACGTGATCAGCAACAGGCGGATCAATGAAAAGTATCGTCTCATCGACTCAAAATATGGGCAGATTCAAATCGAGTTGCAGTGGAGAACTTCATAGAAGCTGCGAGCAAGGTGCCAAAATGATCTAGCGCATGAGGGTTCGTGCCGTGAAGCAGCTTGCAAAAACATGTAATGAACTCTGCTTTGAGATTTTATGTTAATTACTCAAAGGTTTCGTGAGAACAAACGTAGGCTTGTTGTCAACAACAGAAATGGAATTATAACTTCTTTGTGGTGATAGGGTGCTCACTGTTGAACATATGCTTATCGTCTGAACAGATTGAAATTTTGAATTGTTTTATTTATGAAATTGCACTTTACACCACCTGTGTGACACCATGGCACAAAACAACCCTGCTATTATGTGCAACTTGTGTAAATTTTGGTAGTGCAAACAGCACATCTGTCCAAATTCTCCAGAATGCATAGAAAGCCTGAGAGAGAAGGGGCGCGGCGCTATAGAAGCCGGTGCGATCGCAGGAATAAATGGAAAGCCAACCCCAGATCACACCATCTGCCCGGATGATCAAAAACCGCAGCTCTTCAAAACAGCCAGATTTTGAATGATTAACAGCTACTAGAAGCCAGGCAAAAAGAAAGAAAGGCAAGGCCTCGAGTTCATTTACAGCAAGTAAACGAGCTCCAGGCATTTCTGTGCCTAGACTAGTCACCAGGTACCAGACCAATGTTGGCTCTGTAAAATCAAACTCTCTTCCAGCCCTACTACCATCACACTACAAGCCTACAAACTGTATACATTTTATACAGTGACCAGAGGCAATGCCACTCTCATCAGGTCAGCAGCCTCTTCATGTCGAGCGCCCGGTCCGAGCTCCGCTTGAAGTTGTACACCGACTCGAACGCCTCCATGCAGACGCTGGCGAAGCCCGTCATCGCCTGGAAGACGTTGGGGAACCCTGTCTGGAGGTTGTTCAGGGTCATCGCCCTCGTCACCCCGACGCTCTTCTCGTGCTTGGTCTTCTCGTCGTCCACCCTGCTCCTCAGGGCCTCCACCTTCGCCCGCTTCTCTGCTACCGGTGTCTTCCGCGTCATCTCTCCATAGCCTTCAGCAGAGTACGGCCCGTATTTGGACTCCAGGGATCGCAGTTCCTCTGTCTTCTTCTCAAAGTCTTTGAATGCAGCATCTGACCTCTTCTTCTGCTTCTGCTCCTCCGCCTGCTGGACTACCACGGCGTGGATCACTGAAAGGAGGGTTTTGATCCCTTCCGAGGCCACCTTGTCGGGGATCCGGTCGATGGCCAGCTGCCACTCCTCGCACAGGCTGTAGATGTCGGAGTTCTGTATGTCTTTCATGAGTGGGTTGTGAAGGCATTGGAACAGGGAGAGGCGAAGCCAGCCGGTCAGCGAGTAGACATAATCTCTCTGGGACTTAACCAGGCTGCAGAACGCCGAGTACCACCTGTCCACCTCGATCTCGAGCTGGAGCGCCGCTTGCCGGTGGTCATTGGAGGTTGGGCTGGTGCTCATGGTCAGGTATTCAAGCTGCTGCACCATGTGGGTCTGTACCTGATGGCACTCATACATGCCCCTCCACATGCTCATCAAGCTGAAATGGAATGCATTCACAAGAGGAAACATGCATGAGAACAGAGCAAACATACATGTTTACCCAAGAAAGGGAAATGTACTGGCAGGAAATAAATGATGCATCTAACTATCTGACTTGTACTATGAGAGTATTGATATTCACAGGGAGCAGCTGGGTACAAAAGTAACTGAAGTAAACTGCAGGAACAAAACTGCGTAATTGACAATGCAACAAAAATGTGGGTAGCAGGAACGAATAGGAGGTTTGTGTATTCAGTAATATCAAAGTAACTCTTTCATTTAGAGGCATCATGATGTTAAGACAAAGTACACACCAAGCTTAGCTCACCGTATCATTGATGGAAAACTATACAAGAACCTGAGAAGTGCGAGTGAGGCACGCAACAGCTGATACCAAAGCAGAGGTGCCATGAACAAGGGACTCGCATGATCTTTCCTCCTTTTCCTTTAAGAAACCAAAGTTCTTTGGAAACTGTTGAACCAGCCAGCTATTATGTTCCAAACTTCCTAAAGGCAAACTTCTGATGGCGATAAACAGCACCAAACTAATCATCAGGCTCATAGCATCAAGCATTGACATGTGAAACACCACCACCACTATGAATGACCTCAAAGGTTTGATGTGCAAGTAATATAGCTACAGCCACCATTGCCTAAAGGGAGGGGTCAGTTCAGCTGGACCAGGCAATGATGCCTGGGAGATCTCTCAGGCAGGCCTAGCTAGTACTGACCTAATCAGTGAGCAGGAGATTCAGTCAGGACAGTCAACCCATAAGGATCCCACCAACACCACTATCACATAACTCCACTACTTGAATGCTCATCCTTGCAAATCAGTGAGTGTTGACTTGCTACAGTGCCAAGGGTGCATTTGCATGAGGACCAAAGAGAAACAGCACCATGCATGGTCTGAAACTCTGAATCAGTGGTTGGCAGGATCAAAACAGCAAAGAACTAATGGCACTGCTGTTATCACAGGCCTCATCTGGGAAGCCCCTTACCGTGGTCCATATGTCCAGCCTAGCTATACCATCAAGCTTATATTTATTTATTTTTTGACCATGCATATGCAAGTGCTATGCAAAAAAAGACAGATACAGGAAGTAGTGAGACATGTGAGGTACCAGTACTGGATGCATACGGTACATGAATGAGTGAGGAGTGATGGTGGTGTGGTACTGACCCAGCAACCAGCTCAAGTAGCTGAGGGAACAGCTCGGATTCTCTGAGCCTGATGATCTCGGAGGTGGTGGTGTCGATGGACTGGGTGGCCACCAGCATCTTGGATTCGAGGCTCTCCATCTCCATCCTGTTCTTCTCCATCTTGAGGTAGTCCACGCCCCTCACCTCCTGCTTCCTCAGCAGCCCCACCTTCTTGTCATGCTCCTGCTTAAGCCCCTCGTAGTTCTGCTCGATTTGATTGCGCGGTTAGTTAGCCAAAGCGTCACAGTAATAGTATGTGCAAAGTTTTGATGCGATAAAAGGGGCAAAAATTGACTCTGCAAAGCCATGCATGCACTATTCCTATCTCTATCAAAAGAAGCACAAGGGTTTGTATCTTTAAAGCTGTATAGACTAAAGCTGACATTTCATGATTACTTAGTGAAAGACGATGAAACAGCCTATCTTTAGTTCTTTACCGTGGCAAATGAGCTAAACAAGTTTAAAACAATTCGATGAAAGATCACATCAGTTGTACCAATATTCGGAGAACAGAGCCGCACATGAAATTCTGTCTTGCAGGTTATAAAATAACACACAAACATCATCTTTTTTACTTGGAAGAATCCAAAGGCACGTAGGGTGCATATCATATTTACAGAACCTCCTGACAGAGAGGGTTAAAAAAGGATTATTGCAAAGTGAATGAACAAACAAACAATGCATCCATGTGACCAGAATGTACTTTGCTCGAGACAGAACCAATTGCCACCCCGGTGGAATCCTTGTTAGTATCTCCCATGGCCATCACAGAATGTACTAATATGATAGTCATAATCAGCAAAAGGAGGGCCACTGGCTCCTCAAAAGCACCAAGCCACTCATTCACCCACCGTTTGAGATCTATCTAACCAAGCCGTGCATTTCGTTGAATCCGCCTGCTCACCTACTCTATGTCGAGATGAATCAATCTGCTCAAGCTCTACTGCACATTTTGATCGATGATCCAAAACTGAAGCTCGTAAAGAAGGCCAATGAAGTGGGTTACAGATGATGAACGAAACTCACCTTGACCTCAAGAAACAGCTTCTTCTCCCAGGCGTAGAGCCTCTCGACGGTGGAGGAGTGGCTGAGGATCCCACTGCCTCCGCCATTGCCCATCATGCCTTCGTCTCCTGTCCCGAACCTGGAGAAGCCATTGCTGCTGCCTTTCCCGTACCCTCCTCCGCCGCCGCCCCACGACCATCCCGTCGGCTTCAGGTTCTTGCCGTAGCTCATCACCCTCCCTGAAGAAGCAAGAATCGATTCCATTGCACGCAGCAAAGATTTCGTCAGACAATTGAAAATGTGAGCGGGATGGACCGATGGAAAATGGAGGTAAGCTGATCTGAGGACTGTTCTTGCCTGGGAGGCTGTTGTTGGCGTTGGGGAGCTCGCAGATTGGGGCCTCGAGCAGCGCGGCGACGCGGGCGCCGGCGTCGGCGGCCTTGAGGAAGTACTCGTCGATATCGGTGGCGATCTCGGCGAGGTCCTTCTTCCCGGCCGCGCCGCCGCCGCGGGGCAGGGCGACGACGGTGAGCTCGCTGGCGGTGGATGTGGTGGTGGTGACGACGGACGGCGCCGGGGGCTGGGCCTGGGCGGCCTTGGCCGTGACGACGACGGGCGGCGGCGCGGCGCGGGGGGATTCGGCGAGGGAGGTGGCCGCGTCGTCCCATTCGGCGGCGGCGTCGGCGGGGGAGCGGGAGGAGGAGGGCGCGAAGGGGTCCCAGAAGTCCCAGCTGGACGGCATTGGGGCCGGCGGCGGCGGGGGCGGAGGGGGAGGGGGCGGCAGGATTTGCGAGGCGCTGATGGTGGAGGAGGTGGTGGTGGTCCAGGAGCTGGCGGTCCGCGCGGGGCTGAGCGGCGGGGGCGGCGGCGGCGGCGGAGGGGGCGGCGGCGGAGGCGGGGAGGGCGGCGGCTGGTGGCGCTGGTGGTGGGTCGGGCGCGGGTGCGGGTGCGGGTTGTCGGCCTCGGCGGTGGCGAACTGGAGCAGCGCGGCGCCCGTGGCCCGCAGCGAGCGGAGGTAGAGCGCGTGGGAGGCGGCCATGTCCCGGCGCGCCTGCACGAGGTGCTTGGTGTAGCGGCGGCGCGCCTTGCAGCGCGACACCGCCTCCTGGCGCTCCAGCCTCGACTGGCAGCAGCCCATCGCCGGCGCGCGTCGCCGGCCGGCCGATCGATCAGCCGCTCACTCGCCTCCCCTTCCCCTTCCCCTCAAATCTTGGCTGGAAGACAGAGCACGCAGGCAGTAACCGTTGTTGCCTCCACTGACAGCGCGCTCTCGCCCCTCTTGACTCCTCGGTCGGGCCGGGTCGCGTCCTTCCAAATTTCTGCTGGGAGTGGGAGTGGAGTGAGGGAGTGAGCTGAAAAGTAACCGGCGCGAGAGGAGAGCATGCGGTGGGAGTGAGGTGGAGCAGCAGAGAGAGGGAGGGGGAGGTGTGAGCTTGGGG
This sequence comes from Triticum aestivum, assembly GCF_018294505.1. Taxonomy (NCBI): domain Eukaryota; kingdom Viridiplantae; phylum Streptophyta; class Magnoliopsida; order Poales; family Poaceae; genus Triticum; species Triticum aestivum. The sequence goes on along the minus strand of NC_057808.1, from coordinate 428,505,806 downwards.
CGGCGTGCGTGCATGGGACTGGTGTCTTTCTCGGGCCCCGCCAGGCCCCGAATCCCCACGGTGCCCCCGGCCGCTGTGCGCCCCGCCGCGGCCGGCGCGGGGAGACGGACCCCGCGGCTCCAACGGTCGCGCACGCCGAGCCGAGGTGGCGCCGATCGGGCGGGCAGGTCCGCTCGTCTCGGTGCGTGTTGGGTTGGTGCTATCCTCGCTCGGAGGGGAGCGGGCGAGTTGGGTCGGCCGAGCGGGCGTTTTCTTCGGGTGGATTTGATTTGGTTTCGGTTTGGTTTGATTGCCGCTCGAGGGGAGGGGAACGTTGCAAGGCGAGATGTCGAGTTTCAATGCCCGCGATCGCGCGATTGGCAGTTACTCGTGGTGGGTGGGTCGTCATTGACCACTTGATTTGCTCGGGTTTCAAAGCGCCAAATGCGTGCCCCGGCACCGTGTCGTTGCAAGGGCGACGATCCCGTGCCGGTGCCGCCGTGCGTGCACGCGTTCCGCCTTTTACTGTCTTGTGTCTCGTACAGTATGCTTTTCCGTCGTAATAATTTTTTGAAAAGTATGCATAAGCGTGGTACTATCATATACTCCCTCCGTTCCTAAGTATTTGTCTTTTTAAAGGTTTCAAATGAACTACCACATACAGATATATATATATAGACATATTTTAGAGTATAGATTCACTCATTTTGCATACTCTGTATGTAGCCACTTGTTGAAATCTCTAGAAAGACAAAAGTTTAGAAACGAAGGGAGTATTAATAGGAGAGAGGGTAAAGAAAATCCATCCACAAGTTCACAACCCGGACTCGAAGTCTGAAGACCTAACTAGTGAGGGGTGACGGTGCCATGTTTCCTCCAGCATCTTATTCAGAACAATTTGAATGGAGGGGTGGTGGTGCCATGCACAAGGGATGGCTTCTCTCGAGGAAGCCCGACAAAAGCCTTGTTAGGGGTCCAATGTTCAATAAGTAGGCAATTTTTTGAATCATTTAATCCATGAATAAATCACTAGCATGACATTGACATAATTAACAACATGCTGATATCGAATCACACAAGCACATACTACGCTAATGGCAGACACATCTACGTATAACGCTAGCATGACTATAACAGAAAATAGTAGGAGCGGGATAAACGAGTTATACCCTCCAGTAGGCCAGGCAGAAGCCGCGACGGTGGTAGCAGCAGCGGCGGTGGCAGCAGCTTTCTCGTCGGCCTCGAGCTTCTCGGCGGCGAGACGACCGGCTTCGGTCTGAGAAATGATGTCGACGAAGACGACGCGGACGTAGAGGAAGTAGCGGATCAGAGGCGAGCAGTCGCGTGGTCGCTTCTCAAAAACCTAATCGCCCCTCTCCCGTACAGGATCAGGAGAGGCGGGGTATTGGAGACCTGCCCTCCCGTCGGCCGTATACGTGGCGGACGGGATGCAGTCACCGGCGGCAGCAGCACAAAGGAACGACGGTGGGCAGTGCGCGTGGAGCAGATGTTATATGTTCGTGGCGGCTAGGGTTAGGAGACACCGCACACTTATATAGGCGCAACCGCGTGGAGAGACGTGGGCTCGACCCACGTCCGAGTCCGTGACAGTCCACGATGCGACGTTCAGATCATGGCCCAGCTGTCAGAAACTCTTTGTTACTGTCTGACAAAAATAAGCGCATAGGTGTGAGCTTGGCTCGGCTCATTACCGCAACCAGCGGCGCGTCGTGACGAGGCGGGCGACGGAGTAGGAGTGCGCGAGGGTCTCTTCTATTCTTAAGCTCCAATAGTATGTGGAAGAGAAACCCTTATAAGGCGGTCTAATTCCTCTCCAACTTCTAGGGTGGACTAAACTTCCCACTACACCTAGTGCCAATTAAAGCCACATGGGCCCTTAGAGATTTTCAGAAATTGTTAGACGGGCCTTAGGCCCACCCTAATATTTCAACAATCCCCCACCAAATCTGGAGGGCCCATTGTGTCCTCTGTTCCAATTGTTGTTTCGATATACCAGTGTTTCAGTGAAGACCTGTTAAGGTTGAACTTCACCCAGAGCAAATAGTTACACTCCTTCATAACTAAACAATGGACTATGCCTTGAATTGTCAGTTTGGCGTAAAGAAGCTTAACCACATGTCTTACTAGTACTAGGGTGCCGAAGGCTGACCCCTCGGGTGGAGCATATAAGTCACACTCCTGGCCTATGCGTGAGCTTACTAGATATCACCCCAATCTCATAGACTGTGACTAGCAGTCGGGCTCATATAAGTGTGTTCCTCCAAAGATCGCTGTGTAGGATAGCATCTTGCTTACATAAGCTTTGGAACACATTAAGACAATAATCATCCTACCATACAGTATCGAGAGTATTGCATCTCCAACGGAGTGGGTTAGTATAGTTACTCTCCTCAGTTCACCACTGACTTGTTCTCGGGGGGATGAACCCCGGGCAGGCAACGGAACTCGGATCCTTTTGAAAAACATCGGGGCCAGCTTCGCCCCTCAATGCGGCACGCATTTGGCCGGGTTCGTTAACCCGGTCAAGCCTTTCAACCCGCCCAAGACGGCAACCCGGCCCTGACGGCTGGCACAAGACGGCCGAGCCCGGCAAACCAAGACTTCTCCAGCAAGACAGCTCTCTCGTGGCGTATTCCTCAACCCGGCCGCGGGTCAGCTCCCGTCCCATCCAAGACATACGATGCGACGAGTCTCCACTACGGGGATGAGCGTGGCAACAGTACCCCACCAACTCCTCTGACCGGCAGAGGCGTGGCAACAGTGCCCCACCTACCCTGCTGACCAAGGCCGACGTGGCTACAACGCACCTGTCGTCACTGCTGACGCCAGCAGACGGCGACCAGGCGGTGCACCACTATAGCGGACTCGACCCGGCCATTCCGTGACGACCGACAAGATAGGGCACAGTGCCTCCTGACGCACAGGGCCCGCGCCCGGAGAACCCGGCGAGCCCTGACACCCGGCGGGACCTAGCATCGGCTTCTTGGACGATGACAACCCGACCCCACGGCCTTGTAACATTACCATTGTACCCCTGGGGGCTTGACCTATAAAACCCCTCAGGAGCCCTCATGCACATGCACACGGGCACGCAGGAATCACATACACACACTCATACGCAGGGAGAAGGAGCAGCCTAAGCCTTGGCCTGCCTCCCTTCTTCCTCCATACAACTCTAGGAGCAACTCTGTACTGTTTCATATAAACCACACTCGGTAGTATTAGGGGTGTTACATCTCCGGAGAGCCCCGAACCTGGGTATGTCTTGCGTCCCTCGCTCGCTCATGCCGACCTCGCCTCTGGAGCCCACTGGTGCCCTCGAGACTCCTCCTCTTTTTAGCCATCCTTTGGCATCTGCCGTGCGCCCACCACGACAGTTGGCGCCCACCGTGGGGCAGCTTGAGGTCCCAGTCGGAGACATGTTCCAGACGGGGCTCCTCTCCGACTCCGACGAGCCCGTCATGCTGGTGGACGACATCATTGACGCACTCGCCGCCTCCTTCGCCGCGCTGCGCATCTCTGATGCGCCCGCGACCGACGAGTACCCCAGTGGGGTGCTTGACGTCTCCGAATCCCCCATTTCCCTCGGCAACGGCGCTTCCGTCGAGGTGATGGACCTCTGCGTGGAGGTATTCGTCACCGACACGGGCGCCTCTTCTTTGTCCAGCGCTGCGAGGAAGGCCGCCGAGGCCAGGGCCGCAGCGGATCACGCCAACGCACCCAACCCGCTGCGCGCCACGATGCAAAGCCTCTGCGTCCCCATCGCCACCATCGTCGACACCTCCAACATCGCCGAGACTCGGGCTCGGCTCGAGGAAGACCGCCAGCGCCTGCTGGACCTGTCCGAGACGCTCGCTGCCATGCAGCGTCGTCTGGATTCTGCTCAGCTGGAACGCGGCGCTGCTTACGGCTTCACGCCTACCGCCGCCGAGCCAGGCCGGGTCGCCGACGTGCGGGCCCGGGTTGGCGCCATCGGCCGCGCCCTTGGCGCAATCCCCCCGTCTACGAAACCCATGTGAAGAACACGCATGCTGCCCAGGCGGCCGCAGTGTGACAGCCTGGTTTTTGCCCTCTCTCATTTGCTTGATTTTTATTTGGATTAAATTTGAAACTTGGAGTTTTTGAATCTTTTCATATGGACTTAAACACTTGGGTACTCTTGGCTTTCACCCAAGTGCTCCATTTCCCTCTCTAATCATCATTCCCCTTCTGATCCACTCCAAAATAATCTTTGGAATATTTTTCTTAAATGAAAAATATTCATTTTCTCTCAAAAACCCTAGCCAGATCAGTATGCTCCAAAGCAACCCTAATTTTCATGGCCCAGAAAAATCTGAGATAATTCACAAATATTCTTTGAACCCTAGGGCACCTTCCTGAGCAAAAATATTTCATCACTTTTTCGAATATTTTTGCTACAGAAAATATTTTCTGTTCTGGACAGAAATGGTGGTTTCTACACCAACTACCATTTTACTTGCTCCATTGTGCCTGGGTTCTCTTGTGCATTTTCACCTTAGTAACTCTTGGCTAACCTCCAAAGCACAGCCTCTAACTCCCAGCCATTTGACCTCAGTAACCTCTCAAAGTTACTGACCAGAAACTTACCTGGCATGTAAAACTTTCCCTACTGCACCTGGATCCAAACCAAAGCGTGGTAACATCTCAAACTACCACGAACAACACGCCAGACATGAAGTTTAGGCTTAGCTCGGCCTGATGTCATAGTCCACGCGGTGACCGCGTTCGTCCAGGGGTGCTGACATGCGTGTCGACGCGCTCTGAGTGCCGCCGAGCGCTCTGTTTCACGCGTGCTCGCTTCCCCGACTGCCGTAGCGCGCCAAACTTCGCCACCATCTTCGTCTCAACTCCCTTAACTCCCCTCTGGCGCTCGCCAACGCCGAAGCTCGCCGCAGCGAGCATGGTCACGGTCCGGCAAACCCAACAGTGCGGTGCGCACTGTGCTCGTCACCTTCTCCTCGTTCCTGTGCTCGTCTCCGTCCGCCAACAGTTGCCGCGTGAGCTGCGTCGCCTTCTTCCCCTCTCACTGACGCCGCTCGTCGCCGGGCGCCGTGGACAGGTGTCCACCGGCGGAGCCCGAAACCCCCCTCGCTGCTCGCCTATAAATGGAGCCGCCCCCAGCCTCCTCGAGCACCATCCAGCACTCCCACACACCCCACAAGCGAGTAGGAAGCCGTAGCCCGGCCGGGCAGGCCTCGGGCCGCCGTCCCCGAGCTCGAGCTCGCCGGCGATCCCCTCTGGTCGCTGCGGTAGCTCCAGCCCCTCCTAGGCCAGGGCGATCCTTCCAGGGCCTCCGCCCCTCTCCGGTGAAGCCGTTCCGCCCCTCTGGAGCCCCTGGAGTTACCTCTGCTCGCTGTCTTCTTCATCTCCGGCGACCACCATGTTCTGCCTCCGCTTGCGAGGTTGATTCCGACGCTGTCCGACCGCCCCTAGCTATGCTACGGGTACGGCCAGGTGCGCCTCAACCCCCTCTTGCCATCCCTCCCTCTCGTTTTGGCCAAGGAGTCCTCGTCGCCGGCGAGAGCTCCGGCGGAGCTGCGAATCCCTCTGTTTCCTTCTCCCCCTCCTCCTAACCTGACTGGTGGGGCCCGCTAGTCAGCCACTCTGTACGCGCGCGAAGCGGTATGAGTGGTGGCGCCCCTGGGCTTTACGCCTTCGACGTCACCCCCCAGCCTGTTTATTTTTATTCAAATTCATTTGAATTTACAGAACACTTCAACCAGCCATAACTCCTCAACCATAAGTCCAAATGAATTGATTCTTTTTGCATCTTGTTCTTTGCAAAGAAATCTAGCAGCTCACCAAAGATGAGATTTTTCTGAGCTGTTTAGAATTTCTGGTGATTTTCAGAAGTGTTCTTGATATTTTCTTTTTGTGTTTAAAATTATTTTCAGAGGGTGAGGCTTGTCTTGAGGATCACCAGAAGGCTTGTGAACCTCATCTGCACTAAGGCAAGCCACAACAACATTTTCATGGTGTCATTTCAATATTTATGATTTTCTTACTTGAATGAAATGATTAATCCATGCATTTAAATAACTATTGTGTTATTTATATTCTGTTAAGTGTTTGTTAGTTAATATGCTTGATTTACAGAATGTGGAAACTAGCTTAGTTGGTGAAGCAAAGCTAGGATCTATTTGTGGTGATGATAGAAATAATTTTTGTTATGCATGTTATTAATTATTTAAAGTTATGTTCTTGCATAAATAAAATGATAAAAATTTGCTAGAAAATATTCTGTTAAGTACTTGTTTAGTCATTTTACTTGACTTACAGAATGTTTGAACCTCACTTGGTTGGTAAAGAAATTAGGATTTGTTTGTGGTAAAATCTTTGTTATTCATGTGAGAAATTAATCGGAGTTACGTTCTTGCATGAGAAAATAATAAAACTTGCTGCAAAATATTTTGGTTAATATGTGAGTTATCTTGATCAACAAAGTAATATGAGTTGTTGATGTTTATGCTTAGTGTGAATATGGATGACATCGGCCATTTTCGTTATTAAGCGATGCATGTGTAGTTTTGCATTTCATGGCATGTTATGACACCGGTCATTTTCATTTTAAGTTGAACCTGAATATAACTCAACTTGAATATACCGTTGACTGGTCATGGTGCCGCTGAATCGAGTTTTCCCCAGTGCAACCACATTTGCCTTTGTGGGAAGGCCTTGATTCGGTCCATTGACATTGCCTCTGGTCGGTGCCTCCAACTAGGGAAGGTTATGTCGTGCTTACCCTGGCCCGGTAAGCAGGCATAACCTTGTGTGCCCGTTGTTGAGATTATGGTACCGAGTCCCCGAGTGGGATCGTTTTGGCCACGACGGTGGTCGGTGTGTCTTTGGTAGACACGGGGCCACCCAGGACTAGCCCGTTGGGGATTGGGTCAGACTGGCCGGGAGAGTGTCATGACAATGGAAGGGTTTCGTCGGAATGCCGTTGGTCCACCCGAATGGGAGTGCGAGGCCATGGGTTCCGTGGTGTGGGTATAGTGTACAGAGTGTATAATCTATCGATAGCCGAGTCCACGGTCACGGACACCTCGTAGTAGGTCCCACCATGAGTCAATGTTTAATAAAATTTGCACACTAAGCTATGAACTTTGCATTGTTGAGGATGGCAGAAAGGCCATCGAGATATTCGGGACCAGATATTGGTCGTGGTTGTGATCGCCGTAAGGATCACGAGTTACTCTGGTTAAGACCACGTTGGTGGTTTGTTTGTGATCCGAGAATGATCACGGTTGGTAAGTTGTCCCGAGGGACGTTCGAGCATGATCACAGCATGTTTGACATATAATGTTGCATTATTATTAATTGGTTAAGTATCATGATATTGTTTGCCATTATGATTATGCCTGTTGTGAGCTTGCAAGTACATTCAATGTACTGACCTGGCGTGTCATGCCAGATTTCAGGAAAGTCTCATTGGAGAGGAGCGCTGCTCGAGTCTAGATCGTGTCCACATCGGTGTCCTTGTGATATGGAGCTTCCGCTACGACGTTATTCCGCTGCCACGTAGTTGTTCTGATCGAGGCCCCTTTATGTTCACTAAATAATGTACATATTGTTCAGCGGCACCGGGTGTGCCGCTTGGCCTCGACAGCTGTTGTTATATAAACTCTGTTCCGCTAGCATCAATAAAGCGGTTGTTTTCTGTACCAAGATGTTGTGTGTTGCCAGAAGACATGGTCTCTGGGCTGGCAATGCATGGTAAACCGGTCGCTCTGAGCCGGGGTGCCACAACGCTTGGTATCAGAGCCGCGCTGACTGTAGGCCACGCTAGACTACGACGTGACTGGACGTTAGATACGAGTTTAAGTTGAGTGCCGGTAGTAATTTTTGCTGGTTGTTGCATTGCATGCATTTGGTTTATAAATTTTTATGCTAACCTGCTAATGGTTGTGGGTGTAGATGGCTCCGGTGCCGTATCCGTGCCAGTTGCAGCTGATGCCGTACACATCACCGCACCTCCTTCGCAACGTGTGGCGTCGGCTGTACCCTCTCGGAGACGACCCAGTCTATCGTGTGTACCGGGAGCATCTAAATGATTCAGTGTATGAGTATCACACAGTGGTCACTCTGCGCACTAGTTCCGATTCCAACTCTTACACTCGTACTTCTCGGAGCGGTTACGCCTCCACCGCTTCTCAGGCTGTCCAGTTTGCTGCATTCGAGGTCCTTGTCGAGCTTCGCTACAACGAGGTCAGAATGCAGAACCACCCAGGTTTTTATTAATACCCATCTCTGCACGACAACGGTCGTGTCCGTTTCCCTATCATTGATCCGGAGTCTGATAGCGTTGCTATCCACCTTGCTCGTTATGTCACTGCTAGCTATCTTATGATCCACGAGCTGGCTCGAGAGCTGACTCGTGCCCGTACTGCTTTAGCCGCTGCTTTAGTCACTACTAGATCTGCCACTACTCCATCTTCTCTGGGATTTACCCCTTATATTCCAGCCAGTTCTAGTTCCCCTATTTCGCCGGTTACTCCTCCGAGTAGCACTGGCGTCTCGGCCGTGAATCCTCTCAGTACTCCTGCCGAGTGGGTTTCACTTCTCGCTACTCCTGTAGCCCTGATGCTTCATCCTACCCCTGCCCCTGAGGGAGAGCCCTCGAGGCAGCGCCGTCGTGTTACCTTTAACCCGGAGGTTTCCGTTAACCACGTCAGTTCGGGATCCGAGACCGCTTCAGGGGAGGACACCGCAGCACCAGCAGAGCAGTAGTATCTTTGAGTATTCGCAGTCGTCCGAATGATGTACGGATGTAGTCGTACGAGTCATGATGTTTCGTTGCATGTATGAGAGTAGTTGAACCTGGCATGTTGTTTACCTTTCATGTATGAGTCTATGTATAATTATGCTGGGACTTTATTCGCCGTATTTTCTTCGCTCTTTTGTTTTCTTCCGGGATTTGTTGCTGGCTTTTCCCCAATTTTATTCTTGGATGTTTCTCATCTCGATTGCGTTGTCTTGGGGAAAATCCACAATAGGATGACGCGGGGAGGCAGCAGTAGCAACGTTCGTGAGGGAACTCCTGTTCGTCGTTCCGCACGACAGGCAGGACATTCTCCCAAACCGTACGTTCCGCCACCACCTCCACCGCCAAATCCACCCTCCACCGAGCAAATTCTGCGTATGTTTGAGGAAAGAAGGAACAATGATCTGATCGAAATATTAAGGAGTGTGCAAGCTATGGTTGGACAAAATGGAAATCAGAACGGTCATCACTCAAAGCTGTCAGATTTTCAAAGGACCAAGCCACCCAGTTTCAGTTAGATTGTTGACCCATTGGATGCAGACGATTGGTTGCACACCATTGAGAAAAAGCTTGAGATTGCTCGTACTGAAGAAAATGATAAAGTTCCATTTGCAACTCATTACCTTGAAGGCGCAGCTGCCATATGGTGGGAAAATACAAAAGCCATGTGGCCGGTTGATGAGGAAATCACATGGGAAAAGTTTAAGGATCAGTTCCGAAAATATCATATCCCTACTGGAGTTATGAAGACCAAGCAGCGTGAATTTCTCGCACTCGTCCAAGGAAATCAGTCTGTGGCTGAATATTTGCAAAAATTCAATCATCTAGCCCGTTACTCTCTTTATGACGTGGCCACCGAAGAAAGGAAGATTGACAGATTTCTTGGAGGCCTAAATCCGCAACTCCGGTGTACTCTTAGTATGCTTGATTTCCTAGATTCCCAAACTCTGGTGAACAAGGCTTTCATTGCTGAACGGGAGCACAAGCTTATAGCAGATAATAGGCCTGTTAACAACGACAACAAGCGTAAGTTGAGCCAAAGAAGGATGGGCAACCAGTGCAAAAGGCTCGTACCTGGCAGCAGACTCATGTGGAATACAAGCCAAATTGGCAGCAGAATGTTAACAAGACCACCACTCAAGTCAAGAATGTCGTGACCAACCCAATACATGAGGAGCGTCAGCGCAATAATTCTTGCTTCAATTGTGGGCAGAACGGACATTATGCCAGACAGTGCCCCAAGAACAACAAGGCGAATGCCCTAATCAGGCCACAAGTCAACTTTATGGAGTCATGGCCAACCCAGCAAAACTTCACTGGGCATGTGCATCATATCTCCGCCGATGAAGCCCAAGAGAAGCCAGAAGTCATCATCGGTATGTTTTCTGTTAATGACATACCTACCGTAATTTTATTTGACTCTGGGGCTTCCCATTCTTTTATTTCTCGGAGTTTTGCTGCCCAAAAAAATTTTCCTTGCACGCTTTTGGGCAAAAATATGCTGGTACAAACCCCGGGATCTATAATCAAGAGCAATCTGGTCTGCCGTGATGTGGAAATCAATATCAACGGAGTCTACTTTCCAACCTCTCTGATAATCATTGAGTCTGAAAAGTTGGATATTATATTGGGTATGAATTGGTTGACCAAATATCAAGTTTGCATAAACTGCGCAACCCGAGAAGTCACTTTGACCAGTCTGAATGGGCAGACTACCAAATTCTACGCTCGCAAGAATATACCCAAGCAAGAATTGGTTTGCACCGCTGTGGCTGAATTGGAATTTATTCCTGTGGTCAGCGAGTACCCTGATGTATTTCCAGAAGAACTGCCAGGCATGCCACCAGATCGGGAACTGGAATTTGCAATAGCTCTTGTGCCCGGAACTGCACCGTTATACAAGAAGTATTACCGGATGCCCTCATCAGAATTAGTGGAGCTAAAGAAATAGCTTGATGAATTGCTCCAGAAAGGATATATTCGTCCCAGCTCTTCACCATGGGGGTCACCTGCTATTTTCGTGGACAAAAAGGATGGCAATCTCCGTATGTGCGTAGATTACCGCCAGCTGAATGAGGTCACTATCAAAAATAAATATCCGCTGCCAAGGATTGATGATCTGTTTGATCAGCTCAGTGGGGCTAAAGTATTCTCTAAGATCGATTTACGGACCGGATATCATCAGCTCAAGATTAAAAAGGAGGATATTCCTAAGACCGCATTCACTACTCGGTACGGTCTTTACGAATATACCATGATGTCCTATGGTCTCACCAATGCCCCTGCTTTCTTCATGCATATGATGAACAAAGTATTCCTGGACTTCCTCGACAAATTCGTGGTAGTCTTCATCGATGACATCCTCATTTACTCCAAGGGTGAAGAAGAGCACAAGGATCACCTCCGAGCAGTGCTACAACGACTCCGCGACCATCAGCCATACGCCAAATTCAGTAAATGCGAATTTTGGCTCAAGCAAGTTGGGTTTCTCGGACATGTACTATCCATTGAAGGTATAGCCGTGGACCCGAGCAAAGTAAAGGATGTGCTCGATTGGGTGCCGCCCACGACTGTGACGCAGATCCGTAGTTTTCTCGGATTGGCTGGATATTACCGTTGTTTTATTGAAGGGTTTTCCAAGATTGCTAAACCCATGACGAAGCTGCTAAAAAAGGATAAGAAGTTTGAATGGACGGAGGACTGTAAGAAAAGTTTCAATGAGTTAAAGATACGTCTGACAACCGCACCTGTATTGACTCTTCCAGACATTTATCGCAGTTTTGATGTGTATTGTGACGCCTCCAGGCAAGATATTGGTTGCGTACTTATGCAAGACAGCAAGGTAGTAGCATATGCATCGCGACAGCTATGACCCCATGAGGGAAATTGTCCTACTCATAATTTGGAATTGGCTGCGGTGGTTCATGCATTAAAAATTTGGAGACACTACCTCATTGGAAAACGGTGCCAAATTTTTACCGAACACAAGAGTCTCAAATACATCTTCACTCAGCCAGATTTAAACCTCCGTCAGCGAAGATGGCTAGAGTTGGTCAAGGATTATGACCTTGGAATAAATTACCACCCGGGCAAGGCCAATGTAGTTGCCGATGCACTCAGTCGAAAGCCCGTCAGCTTAAATGTCATATTGAGATCCTTGACGCCCGAACTCCAAGAGGAGATCGCTCAGCTCAACTTGGTCATAGTGGATGCTGGCCTCGCTAATATTTTGGAAGTTACACCCACACTTGAGATAGAGATCCACAAGGCCCAGCCAACTGACACCGAGCTGCAAAGACGTGCCCAGGGCCAGATGGCAGAACAGACCCCAGATTTCTTCAAGGACAAATTCGGTACCCTCCGATTCCGTGGACGGATTTGTGTACCCAATCAACCGGATTTAAGGAAGAAAATTCTGTTAGAAGCACACGAATCCTCATATTCCATTCACCCGGGAGGTACGAAAATGTATGAGGAACTTAGACAAATATTCTGGTGGGATGGAATGAAGAAAGACATCGCCTATTTTGTAGCCTGTTGTGACATATGCAACAAGGTGAAGGCAGAGCATCAGAAGCTAGCCGGACTCCTCCAACCGCTGCCGGTTTCAAAATGGAAATGGGATGACATTTGTATGGATTTCATTACGGGATTGCCTAAGACTCAGCGAGGCAATGATGCAATCTGGGTCATAGTGGACACCCTAACCAAGGTCGCTCACTTCATTCCAATCAGCACCAGATACAGAGCAGATCAACTTGCACAGCTGTATGTATCCAGAATAGTCAGTCTGCATGGAGTACCGCGAACTATCACTTCCGACCGAGGTTCCCTGTTTACCTCCACTTTTTGGTCACGCCTCCATCAAGCCTTGGGGACAGCACTGAAATATAGTACTGCTTATCATCCTCAGACGGATGGACAGACAGAAAGGGTAAATCAAATACTCGAAGATATGTTGCGAGCCTGTGCTTTAGCCCAAGGACCCAAATGGGAAGACTGTTTGCCATATGCCGAGTTTTCCTATAACATCAGCTTCCAGACCAGTCTGAAAATGTCACCGTATGAAGCTCTGTATGGCCGTAAGTGTCGCACTCCTTTAAATTGGTCTCAAACTGGAGATAGCCGTATCTTCGGAACAGATCTCATGATGGAAGCTGAGAAACAAGTTAAGGAAATCAGAGACAGATTGCAATTGGCCAAATCTCGACAGAAAAGTTATTATGACGCAAAGCACCGACAGATAAGTTTTGAACCCGGAGAGCACGTATACCTCCGAGTCACTCCTATGAAAGGAGTCAAGAGATTTCAGACTCGTGGAAAGTTGGCCCCCAGATTTATTGGTCCATTCCCGATTATGTCTCGAGTAGGTACTGTTGCATATCAATTAGAACTACCCGCTGAGTTGGCAGACGTGCACAACGTGTTTCATGTTTCACAATTGAGACGATGCATATCCCCGCCTGAGAAAAGGACTGCTATGGCTGAGGTAGAGTTGGCAAATGATTTAACTTATGAAGAGAGACCGTTCAGAATTTTGGATCAGATGGAAAGGGTCACTCGCAGTAAAGTAAGGAAATTTTACAAAGTTCAGTGGGAGCATCACACAGAGTCAGAATCAACTTGGGAGCGGGAAGAATTTCTACAGTCACATTACCTAGAGTGGTTTTCCCAAGCAACCGAATCTCGAGGACGAGATTCATTCTAAGTGGGGGAGGTTTGTGACAGCCTGGTTTTTGCCCTCTCTCATTTGCTTGATTTTTATTTGGATTAAATTTGAAACTTGGAGTTTTTGAATCTTTTCATATGGACTTAAACACTTGGGCACTCTTGGCTTTCACCCAAGTGCTCCATTTCCCTCTCTAATCATCATTCCCCTTCTGATCCACTCCAAAATAATCTTTGGAATATTTTTCTTAAATGAAAAATATTCATTTTGTCTCAAAAACCCTAGCCAGATCAGTATGCTCCAAAGAAACCCTAATTTTTCTAGCCCAGAAAAATCTGAGGTAATTCACAAATATTCTTTGAACCCTAGGGCACCTTCCTGAGCAAAAATATTTCATCACTTTTTGGAATATTTTTGCTACAGAAAATATTTTCTGTTCTGGACAGAAATGGTGGTTTCTACAGCAACTACCATTTTACTTGCTCCATTGTGCCTGGGTTTTCTTGTGCATTTTCACCTTAGTAACTCTTGGCTAACCTCCAAAGCACAGCCTCTAACTCCCAGCCATTTGACCTTAGTAACCTCTCAAAGTTACTGACCAGAAACTTGCCTGGCATGTAAAACTTTCCCTACTGCACCTGGATCCAAACCAAAGCGTGGTAACATCTCAAACTACCACGAAAAAACACGCCAGACATGAAGTTTAGGCTTTGCTCAGCCTGATGTCATAGTCCACGCGGTGACCGCGTTCGTCCAGGGGTGCTGGCTGACTGCCGTAGCGCGCCAAACTTCGCCACCATCTTCATCTCAACTCCCTTAACTCCCCTCTGGCGCTCACCGACGCTGAAGCTCACCGCAGCGAGCACGGGCACGGTCCGGCCAACCCAACAGTGCGGTGCGCACTGTGCTCGTCGCCTTCTCCTTGTTCATGTGCTCGTCTCCGACCGCCAACAGTTACCGTGTGAGCTGCGTCGCCTTCTTCCCCTCTCACTGACGCCGCTAGTCGCCGGGCGCCGTGGACAGGTGTCCACCGGCGGAGCCTGAAACCCCCGTCGCCGCTCGCCTATAAATGGAGCCGCCCCCAGCCTCCTCGAGCACCATCCAGCACTCCCACACACCCCACAAGCGAGTAGGAAGCCGTAGCCCGGCCGGGCAGGCCTCAGGCCGCCGTCCCCGAGCTCGAGCTCGCCGGCGATCCCCTCTGGTCGCCGCGGTAGCTCCAGCCCCTCCCAGGCCAGGGCGACCCTTCCAGGGCCTCCGCCCCTCTCCGGTGAAGCCGTTCCGCCCCTCTGGAGCCCCTGGAGCTGCCTCTGCTCGCCGTCTTCTTCATCTCTGGCGACCACCGTGTTCTGCCTCCGCTTGCGAGGTTGATTCCGACGCCGTCCGACCGCCCTAGCTATGCTACGGGTACGGCCAGGTGCGCCTCAACCCCCTCTTGCCATCCCTCCCTCTCGTTTTGGCCAAGGAGTCCTCGTCGCCGGCGAGAGCTCCGGCGGAGCTGCGACTCCCTCTGTTTCCTTCTCCCCCTCCTCCTAACCTGACTGGCGGGGCCCGCTAGTCAGCCACTCTATACGCGCGCGAAGCGGTACGAGTGGTGGCGCCCCTGGGCTTTACGCCTTCGACGTCACCCCCCAGCCTGTTTATTTTTATTCAAATTCATTTAAATTTACAGAACACTTCAACCAGCCATAACTCCTCAACCATAAGTCCAAATGAGTTGATTCTTTTTGCATCTTGTTCTTTGCAAAGAAATCTAGCAGCTCACCAAAGATGAGATTTTTCTGAGCTAATTAGAATTTCTGGTGATTTTCAGAAGTGTTCTTGATATTTTCTTTTTGTGTTTAAAATTATTTTCAGAGGGTGAGGCTTGTCTTGAGGATCACCAGAAGGCTTGTGAACCTCATCTGCACTAAGGCAAGCCACAGCAACATTTTCATGGTGTCATTTCAATATTTATGATTTTCTTACTTGAATGAAATGATTAATCCATGCATTTAAATAACTATTGTGTTATTTATATTCTGTTAAGTGTTTGTTAGTTAATATGCTTGATTTACAGAATGTGGAAACTAGCTTAGTTGGTGAAGCAAAGCTAGGATCTATTTGTGGTGATGATAGAAATAATTTTTGTTATGCATGTTATTAATTATTTAAAGTTATGTTCTTGCATAAATAAAATGATAAAAATTTGCTAGAAAATATTCTGTTAAGTACTTGTTTAGTCATTTTACTTGACTTATAGAATGTTTGAACCTCACTTGGTTGGTAAAGAAATTAGGATTTGTTTGTGGTAAAATCTTTGTTATTCATGTGAGAAATTAATCGGAGTTACGTTCTTGCATGAGAAAATAATAAAACTTGCTGCAAAATATTTTGGTTAATATGTGAGTTATCTTGATCAACAAAGTAATATGAGTTGTTGATGTTTATGCTTAGTGTGAATATGGATGACATCGGTCATTTTCGTTATTAAGTGATGCATGTGTAGTTTTGCATTTCATGGCATGTTATGACACCGGTCATTTTCATTTTAAGTTGAACCTAAATATAACTTAACTTGAATATACTGTTGACTGGGTCATGGTGCCGCTGAATCGAGTTTTTCCCAGTGCAACCACATTTGCCTTTGTGGGAAGGCCTTGATTCGGTCCATTGACATTGCCTCTGGTCGGTGCCTCCAACTAGGGAAGGTTATGTCGTGCTTACCCTGGCCCGGTAAGCAGGCATAACCTTGTGTGCCCGTTGTTGAGATTATGGTACCGGGTCCCCGAGTGGGATCGTTTTGGCCATGACGGTGGTCGGTGTGTCTTTGGTAGACACGGGGCCACCCAGGACTAGCCCGTTGGGGATTGGGTCAGAGTGGCCGGGAGAGTGTCATGACAATGGAAGGGTTTCGTCGGAATGCCGTTGGTCCACCCGAATGGGAGTGCAAGGCCATGGGTTCCGTGGTGTGGGTATAGTGTGCTACCTCTGCAGAGTGTATAATCTATCGATAGCCGAGTCCACGGTCACGGACACCTCGTAGTAGGTCCCACAATGAGTCAACGTTTAATAAAATTTGCACACTAAGCTATGAACTTTGCATTGTTGAGGATGGCAGAAAGGCCATCGAGATATTCGGGACCAGATATTGGTCGTGGTTGTGATCCCCGTAAGGATCACGAGTTACTCTGGTTAAGACCACGTTGGTGGTTTGTTTGTGATCCGAGAATGATCACGGTTGGTAAGTTGTCCCGAGGGACGTTCGAGCATGATCACAACATGTTTGACATATAGTGTTGCATTATTATTAATTGGTTAAGTATCATGATATTGTTTGCATTATGATTATGCCTGTTGTGAGCTTGCAAGTACATTCAATGTACTGACCTGGCGTGTCATGCCAGATTTCAGGAAAGTCTCGTTGGAGAGGAGTGCTGCTCGAGTCTAGATCGTGTCCACATCGGTGTCCCTGTGATATGGAGCTTCCGCTACGATGTTATTCCGCTGCCACGTAGTTGTTCTGATCGAGGCCCCTTTATGTTCACTAAATAATGTACATATTGTTCAGCCGCACCGGGTGTGCTGCTTGGCCTCGACAGCTGTTGTAATATAAACTCTGTTTCGCTAGCATCAATAAAGCGGTTGTTTTCTGTACCAAGATGTTGTGTGTTGCCAGAAGACATGGTCTCTAGGCTGGCAATGCATGGTAAACCGGTCGCTCTGAGCCGGGGTGCCACACGTAGTTGGCCTGGACCAGCTCATCGGCGAGGAGCTGAAGGACCGCCTGAAGCGGGTGAACGACCTCCTCGACGCAGCCAACGCGCAGCAGGACCGCCTCAACCAGCTCGCCAAGCCTGCGGGATCCACCTCGCTCCGCGCCGACGATCCCGACCAGTAGAACACGGCGTCTTCACCACTCGGCGAAGCTCATTCCGGCCGCACCCGGACCCGGCGCAACCGCGCCCCGGCGACTATCGGCGGCTTGGCCGACAAGCCGGCCCCGGAAGACCGGTGCCTACGCGGTCCTCCCCCGCCACCCGGCCGTCGTCCGGCTTCAGCCGACCCGGCCCCTCGTGGCGCGGTCGCTATCCGGCTTGGCCCATGCGCCATCGACGACACCGACACTCGCCACTGCCTTGACCAACTCGCCCTCTCCTTGGAGCTAGAGGAGAACAACGCTGTCGGGTCGGCTTGCTTCGGCGTGCGCATCTGGGATGAGCCCTTCCACAAAGGGTTCACGCTCCCCCGCGACACCCTCAAGTACAATGGCGCAGTCAAGCCGGAGGACTAGCTCATCGATAACACCACCGCCATCGGCATCGCGGGCGGCAATCGCCGCCTCGCCGTGCACTGCGCCCTGCTCATGCTCCAGGGCTCGGCCCGCACGTGGTTGAACAGCCTGCTGGCTGGTACCATCAATGCGTGGGTCGACTTCGAGCAGGCATTCGTGCGCAACTTCATTGGCACTTACAAGCGGCCCGGCCGCCCCAGCCAGCTCACCATGTGCGTGCAGGGGCTGATGGAGACCGGCCGCGAGTACCTCGCACGCTGGACTGAGCTCCGGAATAGCTGCGAGGGCGTCCATGTCAGGCCATCCAGTACTTCATCAGCGGTTGCCGGGATGGCACCCTCCTCAAGCACAAGCTCCCGCGCTCCGAGCCGGCCACCATGGTCGCGCTCATGGTGACGGCGGACAAGTACGCCAACGCCAACTCTGCCATGAAGATCCAGGTGGCGCTAGATGAAGCCGGCAAGGCGAAGCCGGTTCCCCCTCCCAAGCCAGCCGGCAAGAGCAGCCGATAGCAGAACAACCAGCAGAACAACAAGTGCAAAGCCGACCAGCCGGCTCAGCGCTACGACAACCGGCTCATCGCGGCCGCCGAACAGGCACCCGCGGCCGAGCCAGCCACCAAACGCCGGCAGATCGGCAAGACGGTGTGGCAACCCGCCATGAGCTTCGAGGAGATGCTCGACGCTCCCTGCAAGCACCATAGCGGCGCGAGGCCGTCCACGCACACGCTCCGGCAATGCGCCATCACCAAGCACATCATGAGGGGCGACATCCCGCCTCCTCCAGCCCCGGCTCTGGGTGCGGGGCTGCCGCCTCCGCCTCCTCCACTCCCGCCCCCGGCTGGCGGCGCGATGCGCGATGACATCTACCCCGACCAGAACGCGACCTACGTCGTCTTCACCAGTCTCGGCGACGACAAACGTAGCGAGCGCCTGCTCTGACAGGAGGTGAACACCATCATCCCGGCCAAGCCAGAATACATGCATTGGTCGGAGCGCCTGGTCACCTGGACCCGGGAAGACCACCCGGCCGTCATGCCAAATCCAGGTGGCTACGCCCTCGTCCTCAACCCCACCATTGTCACACCCCGGCGCACGTGCAAGTTCTCCCGGGTCCTCCTCGATGGCGGCAACAACATCAACATCCTCTACCGCGACACCACGACCAAGCTCGGCCTCGAGGCCAAAGACTTGGAGCTGATGATACGTCTCCAACATATCTATAATTTATGAAGTATTCATACTATTATTTTATCATTCTTGGATGTTTTACAATCATTTTATAGCAACTTTATATCATTTTTTGGGACTAACCTATTGACCCAGTGCCGAGTGCCAGTTGCTGTTTTTTGCTTTTTTTACATCATAGGAAATCAATACCAAACGGAGTCCAAATGCAACGAAACTTCACGGAGATTTTTTATGAACCAGAAGACCAACAGTGGGCCAAAGAAGCACCTGCGGGGTACCCCGAGGGGGGCACAACCCACCAGGGCGCGCCCAGGTGGGTTGTGCCCACCTCGGTGGCCTCTCGCACCCCCTCTTTACCCTATAAATTCACAAATATTCCAAAACCCTTCGGGGTTAACCTAGATCAGAAGTTCCGCCGCCGCAGGCCTCTGTAGCCACCGAAAACCAATCTAGACCCCGTTCCGGCACCCTGCTGGACGGAGGAATCATCTCCGGTGGCCATCTTCATCATCCCGGCGGCCACCACGATGAGGAAACTAGCTTAGTTGGTGAAGCAAAGCTAGGATCTATTTGTGGTGATGATAGAAATAATTTTTGTTATGCATGTTATTAATTATTTAAAGTTATGTTCTTGCATAAATAAAATGATAAAAATTTGCTAGAAAATATTCTGTTAAGTACTTGTTTAGTCATTTTACTTGACTTACAGAATGTTTGAATCTCACTTGGTTGGTAAAGAAATTAGGATTTGTTTGTGGTAAAATCTTTGTTATTCATGTGAGAAATTAATCGGAGTTACGTTCTTGCATGAGAAAATAATAAAACTTGCTGCAAAATATTTTGGTTAATATGTGAGTTATCTTGATCAACAAAGTAATATGAGTTGTTGATGTTTATGCTTAGTGTGAATATGGATGACATCGGTCATTTTCATTATTAAGTGATGCATGTGTAGTTTTGCTTTTCATGGCATGTTATGACACTGGTCATTTTCATTTTAAGTTGAACCTGAATATAACTTAACTTGAATATACCGTTGACTGGGTCATGGTGCCGCTGAATCGAGTTTTTCCCAGTGCAACCACATTTGCCTTTGTGGGAAGGCCTTGATTCGGTCCATTGACATTGCCTCTGGTCGGTGCCTCCAACTAGGGAAGGTTATGTCGTGCTTACCCTGGCCCGGTAAGCAGGCATAACCTTGTGTGCCCGTTGTTGAGATTATGGTACCGGGTCCCCGAGTGGATCGTTTTGGCCACGACGGTGGTCGGTGTGTCTTTGGTAGACACGGGGCCACCCAGGACTAGCCCGTTGGGGATTGGGTCTGAGTGGCCGGGAGAGTGTCATGACAATGGAAGGGTTTCGTTGGAATGCCGTTGGTCCACCCGAATGGGAGTGCAAGGCCATGGGTTCCGTGGTGTGGGTATAGTGTGCTACCTTTGCAGAGTGTATAATCTATCGATAGCCGAGTCCACGGTCACGGACACCTCGTAGTAGGTCCCACCATGAGTCAACATTTAATAAAATTTGCACACTAAGCTATGAACTTTGCATTGTTGAGGATGGCAGAAAGGCCATCGAGATATTCGGGACCAGATATTGGTCGTGGTTGTGATCCCCGTAAGGATCACGAGTTACTCTGGTTAAGACCACGTTGGTGGTTTGTTTGTGATCCGAGAATGATCACGGTTGGTAAGTTGTCCCGAGGGACGTTCAAGCATGATCACAACATGTTTGACATATAGTGTTGCATTATTATTAATTAGTTAAGTATCATGATATTGTTTGCATTATGATTATGCCTGTTGTGAGCTTGCAAGTACATTCAATGTACTGACCTGGCGTGTCATGCCAGATTTCAGGAAAGTCTCGTTGGATAGGAGTGCTGCTCGAGTCTTGATCGTGTCCACATCGGTGTCCCTGTGATATGGAGCTTCCGCTACGATGTTATTCCGCTGCCACGTAGTTGTTCTGATCGAGGCCCCTTTATGTTCACTAAATAATGTACATATTGTTCAGCCGCACGAGGTGTGCTGCTTGGCCTCGACAGCTGTTGTAATATAAACTCTGTTCCGCTATCATCAATAAAGCGGTTGTTTTCTGTACCAAGATGTTGTGTGTTGCCAGAAGACATGGTCTCTAGGCTGGCAATGCATGGTAAACTGGTCGCTCTGAGCCGGGGTGCCACACGTAGTCGGCCTGGACCAGCTCATCAGCGAGGAGCTGAAGGACCGCCTGAAGCGGGTGAACGACCTCCTCGACGCAGCCAACGCGCAGCAGGACCGCCTCAACCAGCTCGCCAAGCCTGCGGGATCCACCTCGCTCCGCGCCGACGATCCCGACCAGTAGAACACGGCGTCTTCGCCACTCGGCGAAGCTCATTCCGGCCGCACCCGGACCCGGCGCAACCGCGCCCCGGCGACTATCGGCGGCTTGGCCGACAAGCTGGCCCCGGAAGACCGGTGCCTACGCGGTCCTCCCCCGCCACCCGGCCGTCGTCCGGCTTCAGCCGACCCGGCCCCTCGTGGCGCGGTCGCTATCCGGCTTGGCCCGCGCGCCATCAACGACACCGACACTCGCCACTACCTTGACCAACTCGCCCTCTCCTTGGAGCTAAAGGAGAACAACGCTGTCGGGTCGGCTTGCTTCGGCGTGCGCATCTGGGATGAGCCCTTCCACAAAGGGTTCACGCTCCCCCGCGACACCCTCAAGTACAATGGCGCAGTCAAGCCGGAGGACTGGCTCATCGATAACACCACCGCCATCGGCATCGCGGGCGGCAATCGCCGCCTCGCCGTGCACTGCGCTCTGCTCATGCTCCAGGGCTCGGCCCGCACGTGGTTGAACAGCCTGCTGGCTGGTAGCATCAATGCATGGGTCGACTTCGAGCAGGCATTCGTGCGCAACTTCATTGGCACTTACAAGCGGCCCGGCCGCCCCAGCCAGCTCGCCATGTGCGTGCAGGGGCCGATGGAGACCGGCCGCGAGTACCTCGCACGCTGGACTGAGCTCCGGAATAGCTGCGAGGGCGTCCATGTCAGGCCATCCAGTACTTCATCAGTGGTTGCCGAGATGGCACCCTCCTCAAGCACAAGCTCCCGCGCTCCGAGCCGGCCACCATGGTCGCGCTCATGGTGACGGCGGACAAGTACGCCAACGCCAACTCTGCCATGAAGATCCAGGTGGCGCTAGATGAAGCTGGCAAGGCGAAGCCGGTTCCCCCTCCCAAGCCAGCCGGCAAGAGCAGCCGATAGCAGAACAACCAGCAGAAAAACAAGTGCAAAGCCGACCAGCCGGCTCAGCGCTACGACAACCGGCTCATCGCGGCCGCCGAACAGGCACCCGCGGCCGAGCCAGCCACCAAACGCCGGCAGATCGGCAAGACGGTGTGGCAACCCGCCATGAGCTTCGAGGAGATGCTCGACGCTCCCTGCAAGCACCATAGCGGCGCGAGGCCGTCCACGCACACGCTTCGGCAATGCGCCATCACCAAGCGCATCATGAGGGGCGACATCCCGCCTCCTCCAGCCCCGGCTCTGGGTGCGGGGCTGCCGCCTCCGCCTCCTCCACTCCCGCCCCCGGCTGGCGACGCGATGCGCGATGACATCTACCCCGACCAGAACGCGACCTACGTCGTCTTCACCAGTCTCGGCGACGACAAACGTAGCGAGCGCCTGCTCTGACAGGAGGTGAACACCATCATCCCGGCCAAGCCAGAATACATGCATTGGTCGGAGCGCCCGGTCACCTGGACCCGGGAAGACCACCCGGCCGTCATGCCAAATCCAGGTGGCTACGCCCTCGTCCTCAACCCCACCATTGTCACACCCCGGCGCACGTGCAAGTTCTCCCGGGTCCTCCTCGATGGCGGCAACAACATCAACATCCTCTACCGCGACACCACGACCAAGCTCGGCCTCGAGGCCAAAGACTTGGAGCTGATGATACGTCTCCAACATATCTATAATTTATGAAGTATTCATACTATTATTTTATCATTCTTGGATGTTTTACAATCATTTTATAGCAACTTTATATCATTTTTTGGGACTAACCTATTGACCCAGTGCCAGTTGCTGTTTTTTTGCTTTTTTTTACATCATAGGAAATCAATACCAAACGGAGTCCAAATGCAACGAAACTTCACGGAGATTTTTTATGAACCAGAAGACCAACAGTGGGCCAAAGAAGCACCTACGGGGTACCCCGAGGGGGGCACAACCCACCAGGGCGCGCCCAGGTGGGTTGTGCCCACCTCGGTGGCCTCTCGCACCCCCTCTTTACCCTAAAAATTCACAAATATTCCAAAACCCTTCGGGGTTAACCTAGATCAGAAGTTCCGCCGCTGCAGGCCTCTGTAGCCACCGAAAACCAATCTAGACCCCGTTCCGGCACCCTGCTGGACGGAGGAATCATCTCCGGTGGCCATCTTCATCATCCCGGCGGCCACCACGATGAGGAAACTAGCTTAGTTGGTGAAGCAAAGCTAGGATCTATTTGTGGTGATGATAGAAATAATTTTTGTTATGCATGTTATTAATTATTTAATGTTATGTTCTTGCATAAATAAAATGATAAAAATTTGCTAGAAAATATTCTGTTAAGTACTTGTTTAGTCATTTTACTTGACTTACAGAATGTTTGAATCTCACTTGGTTGGTAAAGAAATTAGGATTTGTTTGTGGTAAAATCTTTGTTATTCATGTGAGAAATTAATCGGAGTTACGTTCTTGCATGAGAAAATAATAAAACTTGCTGCAAAATATAGCCACCGAAAACCAATCTAGACCCCGTTCCGGCACCCTGCTGGACGGAGGAATCATCTCCGGTGGCCATCTTCATCATCCCGGCGGCCACCACGATGAGGAGGGAGTAGTCCACCCTTGGGGCTGAGGGTTTGTACCAGTAGCTATGTGTTTAATCTCTCTCTCTCTCTTCGTGTTCTTGAGATGTCACGATCTTGATGTATCGCAGGCTTTGTTAATATAGTCGGATCATATGGTGTTTTCCCCTCTCTATCTTGTTGTGATGAATTGAGTTTTCCCTTTGAGATTTCGTTGTTATCGGATTGAATACTTTTATGGATTTGAGAACACTTGATATATGTCTTGCAATTGAATACTCGTGGTGATAATGGGGTATCGTATTGATTCACTTGATATATGTTTTGGCACTCATCTCGCGGATTCCTGAGGTGACATTGGGGTAATCTATGCATAGGGGTTGATGCACGTTCTTGTCTTTGTTTCTCCGGTAGAAATCTTGGGGCACTCTTTGAAGTTCTTTGTGTTGGATTGAGTATTAATTATGAATATGAATTTGCTTTGGTGTTATTTTAGTACGAACTCTAGGATAGATCGAACGGAAAGAATAGCTTTGTGTTATTTTAGTACGGACTCTTGAATAGATCGAACAGAAAGAATAGCTTTGAGGTGGTTTCGTACCCTACAAACAATTTATTCTTATGTTCTCCGTTAGATAGGAACTTTGGAGTGATTCTTTATCGCACTTTGAGGGATGGTTATATGATCCAATTATATTAGCACTGTTCAGAGATTGCACTAGCGAAAGTATGGACCATAGGCCTCATTTTCAAGCATTGCAATACCGTTTTTGTGTCCGTTTACTATTTGCTACCTTGCTTTTTTATTTATTCAGATTATAAAAATATATTTCTACAATCAATATTACACTTTTATCACCATCTCTTCGCCGAACTAGTGCACCTATACAATTTGCCATTGTATTGGGTGTGTTGGGGACACAAGAGATTTCTTGTATTTGGTTGCAGGATCGTTTGAGAGAGACCATCTTCATCCTACACCTCTCAGGGATTGATAAACCTTAGGTCATCCACTTGAGGGAAAATTGCTATTGTCCTACAAAACTCTGCGCTTGGAGGCCCAACACGTGTCTACAAGAATAAACTTGCGTAGTAGACATCAGCTGACCCGGACGATCTTCCACGGCATCGTGCCCGGCCTCTCCTGCTCCCCATCGGCCGAATCCGGCTCGATGTCCTGTTCGGCACCAGCGACCACTTCCGACGCGAGCCGCTCTGGTTCGAGGTGGTGGACCTGTCCAACGCGTATCATGCGCCGCTGGGCCGGCCTGCACTCGCCAAGTTCATGGCGGTCCCCCAATACGCCTATTTGAAAATGAAGCTGCCGGGTTGGAAGGGCCTCATCACCATCACCGGTGACTACGGCAAGTCCTTGGAGTGCGCCGGAGACGGCACCAGACTGGCCGAGTCACTGGTCATTGCCGAGGAGCAGCGCCAGCTCGACCGGATCATCGCGCTGGCCAACGAGACACCGGCCGTGCTGGCTTCGGCTAAGGAGCCGGCCGACGAGGCCTCGTTCCAGCCCTCCAAGGAGACTAAGAAGGTCAAGCTGAACCTGGAAGACCCCAGCTGCAGCAAGTACGTCCTCATGGGCACCCGCCTCGACAGCAAATAGGAAGGCGAGCTCGTCGACTTCCTCCGTGAGAATCGGGATATCTTCGCATGGACCCCAAAGGACATGCCGGGTATCCCGAGGAAGTACGCCGAGCATAAACTCCATGTCGGTAAGGACGCCAAGCCCGTCCGTCAACCCCTATGTCACTTCTCCGAAGAGAAGAGAAGAACCATCGATGAGGAGGACACCAAGCTCCTGGAGGCCGGCTTCATCATGGAAGTGTTCCACCCGAGTGGCTGACCAACCCTGTCCTCGTCCTGAAGAAGAACAAGACCTGGCGCATGTGTATCGCTACACCAGCCTGAACAAGGCCTGCCCCAAGGATCCATTCGCCCTCCCGCAAATCGACCAAGTCATCGACTCCACCGCCAGCTGTGAGCTCCTGTCCTTCCTGGATGCTTATTCCGGCTATCACCAGATAAAGCTGGACCTGGCCGACGCCCTGAAGACGTCCTTCATCATGCCCTTCAGGGTGTACTGCTACATCACCATGTCGTTCGGCTTGAAGAACGTCGGCGCCACTTTCCAACGCTGCATGCAGAAATGCCTGCTGCCGCAACTCGGCCGCAACATCCACATTTACGTGGACGACATCGTGGTGAACACCAAGCAGCACCTCATGCTCCTCGACGACCTGAAGGAAACCTTTGCCAACCTGCGCGAGTACCGGATAGAGCTCAACCCGGAGAAGTGCGTTTTCGGCGTCTAGGCCGGAAAGCTACTCGGCTTCCTCGTCTCAGAGCACGGCATTGAGGCGAACCCGGAGAAGATCAAGGCCATCGAGCGCATGCGCAGGCCGGCTCAGCTGTGCGATGTCCAGAAATTCACTGACTGCTTGGCCTTGGTCAGCCGGTTTCTCAGCCGGCTGGGCGAGAGGGCCTTGCCCCTGTATCAGCTGATGAAGAAGACGGCGCCGTTAAAGTGGAACGACTAGGCGGACGAAGCTTTCCGGGATCTCAAGCGCATGCTCTCCACCGCACCCGTCCTGGCCGCAACGACTGAGAAGGAGCCGTTGTTGCTCTACATTGCCGCCACCTCGCGGTCGGTCAGCACAGTGGTGGTGGTCGAGCGACCAGAGAAGGGCAAGATCCAGCCTGTTAAGCGCCCAGTCTACTACCCGAGTGAGGTGCTTTCCGCCTTGAAGCGGAACTACCTGCACTACCAGAAGATGTGTTACGACGTTTATTTTACCGCCAAGAAGTTGAAGCAGTATTTCCAAGAGCATGTTGTCACAGTCGTCAGCACGGCCCCCATCGGCGAGATTATTGGTTGCCAAGACGCCTCTGGCCAGGTCGCCAAGTGGGCGATCGAGCTAGCCAGCCGCACCATCCTCTACGAGCCCCGCACCACGATCAAGTCCCAAGATCTGGCCAACTTCCTCGTCGACTGGACCGATACCTAGTACCTGTCACCGCCGCCGGATTCGATGCACTGACACATGCACTTCGACGGCTCCAAGATGCGCCTCAACTTGGGAGCCGGCATCGTGCTGTCTTCCCCGAAGGGTGACCGGCTTCGGTACGCGCTCCGGATCCACTTCACCGCCCCCAACAACGTCGCCGAGTACGAAACCCTTGTGCACGGCCTCCGCCTTGCCAAGGAACTCGGCATCTGGCGCATCCTGTGCTACGGCGACTCGGATCTGGTGGTGCAGCAGTGTTCCGGCGAGTGGGACTCTCACGACACCAACATGGTGAGCTACCGCTTCCTCGTCCAGCAGCTGTCCGGCTTCTTCGACGGCTGCGAGTTCCTCCTTGTCCCGCGAATCGAGAATGAAGCCGCTGACGCACTAGCCAAGATTGGCTCATCCCGGCAATCCATTTCGTCTGGCGTCTCCCTTGAGCACCTGCACAAGCCGTCTGTCAAGCCGTCTCCGGACTCCGAGTCCATCTTCGTCCCGGACAACCCGATCGTGTCTCTACCGGTGCCGGGGGCTGCTGAACCTGACCCAGGGACTGCCCAACTCGGCTCGGGGGCTGCCACACTCAACCCGGCCGCCGTCATCCTCGACCCGGCCGCCGTCGTCCCCAACCCGGGGGCTGCCACCTCCGGCTCGGGGGCTGCCGCCCCAGAACCCGCCATAGTGGCCATCTTCGCAGTGGTGACGGCCCCATCATGGGCCCTGCCCATCTCAGAGTTCCTGGAGAACGGGGTTCTCCCCATGGACGAGACCAAAGCCTGGCAAGTGCAGCGCCGGGCGCTGATGTCGCTTGAAGCTACATCGGTATTTCCCTTAGATATGAAACCAAGGTTATCGAACCAGTAGGAGAACCAAGCAACACAACGTAAACAACTCCTGCACACAGATAACAAATCCTCGCAACCCGACGTGTTAAAGGGGTTGTCAATCCCTTCTGGGGTACGACACCTCAAGATAGGCAAATGGACATGAGATAAATTTGTAGTAAAT
Organism: Triticum aestivum; assembly: GCF_018294505.1. NCBI lineage: Eukaryota > Viridiplantae > Streptophyta > Magnoliopsida > Poales > Poaceae > Triticum > Triticum aestivum. The sequence goes on along the minus strand of NC_057808.1, from coordinate 428,478,024 downwards.
TGATAGATCGAACACCAAATAAAATAAATAGGGAACATTGCGGCAAGGTATTTTTTTATTTTTAGTTTAATAGATCAGAAAATAAATGCAAGGAAAGAGTAGATCGCAAAGGCAAATATATGAGAAAGAGACCTGGGGGCCGTAGGTTTCACTAGTGGCTTCTCTCGAGAAAAATAGCAAACGGTGGGTGAACAAATTACTGTTGGGCAATTGATAGAACTTCAAATACTCATGACGATATCCAGGCAATGATCATTATATAGGCATCACGTCCAAGATTAGTAGACCGACTCCTGCCTGCATCTACTACTATTACTCCACACATCAACCGCTATCCAGCATGCATCTAGTGTATTAAGTTCATGGAAAATCGGAGTAATGCAATAAGAACGATGACATGATGTAGACAAGATCTATCTATGTAGAGATAGACCCCATCGTTTTATCCTTAGTAGCACCGATACATACGTGTCGGTTCCCTTTCAGTCACTGGGATCAAGCACCGTAAGATCAAACCCACTACAAAGCACCTCTTCCCATTGCAAGATAAATAGATCGAGTTGGCCAAACAAAACCCAAATATCGGAGAAGAAATACGAGGCTATAAGAGATCATGCATAAAAGAGATCAAAGAAACTCAAATACTTTCATGGATATAAAAAGATAGGTCCGATCATAAACTCAAAGTTCATCGATCCCAACAAACACAGCACAAAAGAGTTACATCATATGGATCTACAAGAGACCATTGTATTGAGAATTCAGAGAGAGAGAGAGATAGCCATCTAGCTACTAACTACGGACCCGAAGGTCCAAAAAGAACTACTCACGCATGATCGGAGAGGCACCAATGGAGGTGGTGAACCCCATCCGAGATGGTGTCTAGATTGGATTTGGTGGTTCTGGATTCTGCGATGGCTGGATGAATATTTCGTCGACGTCTTTAGGGTTTTTGGAATATTGGGATATTTATAGAGCAAAGAGGCGGTCTGGGGGCACCCGAGGTGGGCACAACACAGGCGCGCCTGGCGCGCCCTGGTGGGTTGTGCCTCCCTCGGGGCATCCCCCAGGCGCAGCTAGGGCTCATTGTGTTCCTTCTGGCCCATAAAAATTCTCCGTAAAGTTTCATGGCATTTGGACTCCGTCCGATATTGATTTTTTGCGATGAAAAACATGAAAAAGATAGCAACTGGCACTTGGCACTATGTCAATAGGTGAGTACAAAAAAAATGATATAAAATGACTATAAAATGATTATAAAACATCCAAGATTGATAATATAACAGCATGGAACAAGCAAAATTTATAGATACGTTGGAGACGTATCAGCATCCCCAAGCTTAACTCCTACTCGTCCTCAAGTAGGGAAGTGATAAAAACAGAATTTTTGATGTGGAATGCTGCCTATCATGTCATATTATATTTTCTTTTATTTATAGCATGGACATTTGGACTTTTATATTGTTCGAAGCAATAGTCTAGTTTTGACATGACAATTTAAATACTCAAGCATACCAACAAGCAACCATGTCTTTCAAAATATCAACGCTAAAATAAGTTATCCCTAGCCCGTCATGCTCAACCATTGATCCATTAATGAAACACACTGGCATATTAGTTACACCCAATACTTAAGTACGATCATATTGCCTCCTAGTTGGTGCTTCTATAAGAGAAGATGGAGACTCAAATTCAAAAATAAAAAATTTGCATAAAGTAAAAGAAAGGCCCTTCGTGGAGGGAAGTAGGGATTTGTAGAGGTGCCAGAGCTCAAAGTGAAAAACTTAGAGATAAAAACATTTTGGGAGGTGTATCCAGCCCACCAACGAAAACGACTTAGAGTTCCCAACACTTTCCATGCTAGATATATCACAGGCGGTTCCCAAACAGAAAATAAAGTTTATTCCTTTTTCAACCATACTTTCACTTTCCATGGCTAGCTGTATCCACGGTTGCCCTCCATACCAATACTTTCCAAGGAATTTATTATTTGACAACATAAAGTAAATTCATTTTTCATTTCGGGACTGGGCATCCCTAATACCTTTGCCTTACTCTCGTGCAATGACAAGTGAATAAACACTCATCTTGAGAATAACACATCTAGCATGGAAAATATTAGCCACCCCTCACCGCTCCGCGAGCGAAACAAACACACGAAGGAGAAGTTTATTTTAAAAATTAGAGATGGCACATACAAATTTGCTTAGAACGGCAAAATAATACCGCATATAGGTAGATATAGTGGACTCATGTGGCAAAACTGGTTTAAGGGTTTTTTGATGCACAAGTAGAGATCATACTTAGTGCAAAATGAAGGCTAGCAAAAGATTGATAAGCGACCAACCAAGAAACGAATAATGTCATAAGCAAGCATTAAGCATAAATAACACCGAATAATGCACCACAAGTAGGATATAATTTCATTGCATGACTATTGACTTTCGTACTTGCATAGGGAATCACAAACCTTAACACCAATATTCTTACTAAAGCATAATTACTCATCAACATAACTCACATATCACATCATCATATCTCAAAACTATAACTGAGAATCAAGTTTATTTTGTCCAATGATCTTCATGGAAGTTTTTATTATATCCTTCTTGGATATCTATCACTTTGGGACTAATTTTCCTGTGTTGCTTTTCATAAGCTCAAACAAATATAAGTGAAGATCATGAGCATAATTTTCTTTCTTTCTCTCAAATTAATTTAAGTGAAGCAAGAGAGAATTTCTTGAAAATATTACTAACTCTCAAATAAATCTAAGTGAAGCAAGAGAGCATTTCTTCAAAAATACTAAGCACACTGTGCTAAAAAAGATATAAGTGAAGCACTAGAGCAAGTTCATAGCTCATAAAAATTTAAGTGAAACATAGAGAGCAATTCTAACAAGTCATGACATAATTTTGGCTCTCTCAAATAGGTGTTTCCAGAAAGGGATCAAGACTTAAAAAAACAAAATAAAACAAGAAAAGACTCATATCATACAAGACGCTCCAAGCAAAACACATATTATGTGACGAATAAAAATATAGCTTCGAGTAAAATACCGATGGTCGTTAGAAGAAAGAGGGTATGCCACTCGGGGGCATCCCCAATCTTAGTTGGTTGCTCATCTTTGGATAATAGCTTGGGATGCCGGGGCATCCCCAAGCTTAGGCTCTTCTATCCTTTATTCCTTCATCCATCGTAAGATAACCCAAAACTTGAACATTTCAATCACACAAAACTCAACAAAACCTTCGTGAGATCCATTAGTAAAAGAAAGAAAATCACAACTATAAGTACTGTACCAAACCAGTTCATATTTTGTTTTTGCATTATATCTACTGTATTCCAACTTTTCTATGGCAAAAACTCATCAAAGAAAACCATAGAGCCATCAAAATAAGCACACAACACAAAGAAAACAGAATATGTCAAAACAGAACAATCTGTAGCAATCTGACTATTTCGTAAACTTCTGGAACTCCAAAAATTCTGAAAAATTAGGACGACCTGAGCAATTTGTATATTAATCTTCTTCAAAAAGAATTAGTATTTTATCACGCTCTGGTAAAAAATGAGAGTTGTTTTTGTGAGTGCAAAAGTTTTTGTTTTTCAGCAAGATCAAACAACTATCACCCAAGAAGATCCTAAAGGCTTTACTTGGCACAAACACTAACTAAAACACAAAAAACACAATCATAACAGTAGAATAATTGTGTAAACACTCAAGAACAGAAAGCAAAAAGCAAAAATAAAATTTATTCATTGGGTTGACTCCCAACAAGCGCTATAGTTTTACGCCCTTAGCTAGGCATAAATCAAGAATCTAAGTTTTGTCATCTTTGGTTCGAGATCCATAAGATGCCCTCATGATTGATTCATATGCTGGACTAATTCTTATTATAGGGAAGTGTTCCATACCCTTCCTCAAAGGAAATTGGAACTTAATATTGCCTTCTTTCATATCAATCACGGCAGCGATAGTGCGTAAAAACAGTCCACCAAGAATATCTGGAAAAGACGGATTGCAATCAATATGAAGAACAATAAAATATATGGGCACATAATTCCTATTTTCAAGAATAAGAACATCATTAATTCTTCCCATAGGCTTTTTAATAGTAGAATTCGCCAAGTGCAAATTTAAAGAACAATCTTCAAGATCGGTAAAACCAAGCACATCACATAAAGATTTCGGAATTGCAGAAACACTAGCACCCAAATCACACAAAGCAAAACATTCATAATTTTTAATATTGACTTTGATAGTAGGTTCCCACTCATCATGCAATATTCTAGGAATTGAAACTTTCAATTCCAATTTTTCTTCAAAAGCTTTCATCATAGCATAGGGTGAACTTATCATGGACTGCAACAAAGAAATACAATCAATCAAAGAGCAACTATCACAATTAAATTCTTTGTAATCCAAAAGAGTGGGCACATCACTAGCTAAAGTTTTGACCTCTTCAAACCCACTTTCATCAATTTTCTCAACAAGATTTTCACCCTTCAAAATATTGGGACGCCTTCTACCTAAAGTTGACTCTTCTTCAGTCCCTTTTTCATCAATCTTAACTTTTCTAAACAAGGAATCAATAGAAGAAACACCAATCATTTTAAAATCTTCATCACTTTTGCGAAAGAAATCACTAGAAAACGATTTTTCTAAAATTCTCTTTTAGCTCTAAGCATAGCGGTTCTTTTCTTGCTTTCATCCATAGAAACATAAAGAGATTTAATTGATTCATCTACTTTAGGCACAAAAATTTTCATCTTGAGATTTTCCACATCATGAGCAATTCTATCAACACTTCTAGACAAATCATCAATCTTACTCAACTTTTCTTCTATGGAAGTGTTGAAAACTTTTTGCGTGTTGATAAATTCTTTAATATTATTCTCAAGATCAGAGGTGTTCCTATTATTATTATAAGATTGATTTCCATAGGAATTACCATAATTATTTGAGGAATTACTAGGAAAAGGCCTAGGATTAAAATTACCTCTATAAGCATTGTTATTGAAATTATTTCGAGAGATAAAATTCACATCTATGGCATCACTACTTTGCTCAATGAAAGTAGACAAATGCATATCATTAAAATCAATATGAGCACTTTTACTAGCAACAAATTTGATAAGAGCATCAACTTTTTCACTCAAAGAAGAAATTTCTTCAACCGAATTAACTTTTTTACTAGTAGGAGCCCTTTTGGTATGCCATTGTGAATAATTTGCCATGATATTATCAAGCAATTTGGTGGCTTCACCCAAAGTAATTTCCATAAAAGTACCACCCGCGGCGGAATCTAAAAGATTATGAGAAACAAAATTCAATGCCGCATAAAATTTTTGTATGACCATCCAAAGATTTAACCCATGAGTTGGGAAATTCCTTAGCATCATTTTCATCCTTTCCCAAGATTGTACAACATGCTCATGTTCAAGTTACTTGAAGTTCATGATCTGGGTTCTAAGGGAAATAATTTTTGCAGGCGGAAAATACTTAGTGATAAAAGCATCTTTGCACTTATTCCAAGAATCGATACTATTGCGAGGCAAAGAAGAGAACCAAATTTTTGCAGAATCACGTAAAGAAAACGGAAATAATTTCATCTTCACCACATCATTGTCCACATCTTTTTTCTTTTGCATATCGCATAATTCCACGAAGGTATTAAGATGGGATGCGGCATCCTCATTAGGAGTACCGGAAAATTGATCTTTCATAACAAGATTCAGCAAAGCAGTATTAATATCACAAGACTCCGCACTAGTGGCGGGAGGAGCAATCGGAGTGCCAATAAAATCATTGTTGTTGGTATTTGAGAAATCTCATAACTTGGTGTTCTCTTGAGTCATGATGACTACTCAACAAGATTGCACTCAAAAACAGATCCGGCAAGAAACGACAAAAGAAAAAGAGAGGTGAATAAAACGGCAAATTTTTGTGAAGTGGGGGAGAGGAAAACGAGAGGCAAATGACAAATAATGTAAATTGCAAGGAGATGAGATTTGTGATTAGGAACTTGGTATATGTTGAAGATCCTCCCCGGCAACGGCGCCAGAAATTCCTTTTGATGTCGCTTGAAGCTACGTCGGTATTTCCCAAAAGAGGAAGGGATGATGCAGCCCAGCGGCGGTAGGTATTCCCCTCAGATATTAGACCAATGTTATCGAACCAGTAGGAGAACCAAGCAACACAACGTAAACGACACTTGCACACAGATAACAAATCCTGCAACCCGACGTGTTAAAGGGGTTGTCAATCCCTTCCGGGGTACGGCGCCTCAAGATAGGCAAACAGACATGATATAAATTTGTAGTAAATTGATAGATCGAACGCCAAATAAAATAAATAGGGAAAATTGCAGTAAGGTATTTTTGTATTTTTAGTTTAATAGATCTGATTATAAATACAAGGAAAAAGTAGATCGCAAAGGCAAATATATGAGAAAGAGACCCGGGGGCCGTAGGTTTCACTAGTGGCTTATCTCGATAAAAATAGAAAACATTGGATGAACAAATTACTGTTGGGCAATTGATAGAACTTCAAGTACTCATGATGATATCCAGGCAATGATCATTATATAGGCATCACTTCCAAGATTAGTAGACCGACTCCTGCCTGCATCTACTACTATTACTCCACACATCGGCCACTATCCAGCATGCATCTAGTGTATTAAGTTCATGGAAAACGGAGTAATGCAATAAGAACGATGACATGATGTAGACAACATCTATCTATGTAGAGATAGACCCCATCGTTTTATCCTTAGTAGCAACGATACATACATGTCGGTTCCCTTTCTATCACTGGGATCAAGCACCGTAAGATCGAACCCACCAAAAAGCACCTCTTCCCATTGCAAAATAAATAGATCAAGTTGGCCAAAGAAAACCCAAATATCGGAGAAGAAATACGAGGCTATAGGAGATCATGCAAGAGATCAAAGATACTCAAATACTTTCATGGATATTAAAATATAGATCTGATCATAAACTCGAAGTTCATCGATCCCAACCAACACACCGCAAAAGAGTTGCATCATATGGATCTCCAAGAGACCATTGTATTGAGAATTCAGAGAGAGAGAGAGATAGCCATCTAGCTACCAACTACGGACCTGAAGGTCTACAAAGAACTTGTCACATCCCTACTTCTGGTAATGCCTAGTGCTAGCATCTGGTGTTGCATCATGTCTACTTTTCTGAGAAAGTTGAAATGGGGATGACAGAACCCCCAGCACCCCCCCTTAATCCAACTAGGGATTACAAAAATATTTTTTCAATGAACCTGAAATGCCCTTCTAAAATGTCCATCATTTTTGCCTTGGGTTAGAACCTCTGCCAAAATTGGTTCACATTTTTCTAGGACACATAAGGTCACTGGATTAAATCATTACCTACTTGCATTTGGGCATTTAAATGCTATGAAATAATCTAACTGCCCAAATAATTCTGGAAATAAGTGAGGGCTGCTGGGAATAATCTAAACAGAGCCCACAATTATTTTCAGGATTTTTGGAAGTGTCTAGCTATTTTTAATAAAGCCCAACAGATACAGAAAAATAGAAAAACAAAATTAAATGGAAAAGAGAGAGAGAGAGAAAGGCCACAGGCCACTTACCTGGCTGGGCCGGCCCACCTGGCCCATGCCAGTCATCGCCTACCTCTGCCAGAAGGCAGAGGAGGGAGACAGCGCACGCGCGCGCGTCGCGCCACGCCACCTCCCTGCTCGCCTACCTCACCAGCGCCTCGAAGCAGCTCCGCGGCACCGCCCCGATCCCCTGGACACCTCATTCGCCCCCTGCTCCTCTCTCTCGCCCTTTCCCGCCATGGCCGACGTAGCTCCCGCCGCACCGTCGACATAGACGCGCCCACCGTCGTCCTCGCGCCCCCCCGCCGTGCCCACGAGCTCCGCCGTCGTCTGCTTCACCGAGCTAGCCGAGCCCCGAGCGCTCGCACGCTCTGCACCGCCTCGATCGACCTCGTCTTCACCAATCATCGCCGGAGATCCCCCTTGCCGCCTCGTCGCCATCCGACCTCCTCCGAGCTCACCGTTCGTCTCCCTGGAACCGCTGTGAGCTCCTGCCCCTTCTCCCCCTCTCCGTTCGCCCTTCCGCGCACCACAGAGACCGCACCGAGCTCGCCACCGCACTCACCACATCCCCAGGAGCCGTAGCACCACTCCATGCGCCTCGCCATGCCCCCCAGCGACGAGCCCGAGCTCGCCCGAGCTCCGGCATCCGCCAAGGTCATCGCCGGCGTCATTTCCGGCGACCCCGAGCTCCACCTCCACCCCCAATCGACGCGGTTTTCTCCCAGCTGCTCGTAGATGCCCTCCGCCGTCCATTTGGTCACCGGAGGAGGAAAGCAGCACCTCTCCGCCGTCCCTGGCCTTGCCGGCGATGAGCCCCGGGTCAACTCTGGCGAGTTTGACCCGGGTTGACCCAGTTTGACCCCCCTGGGTCACTGACGTGTGGGACCCAGGCCACTAACTAAACTAGATTAGTGTTAGTTTAACGCTAACTAAATTAGATTAGTTTGGTTAGTCATTGACCGATGGGACCCACACGTCAGGTTTGACCTGGACCGTCTCCGTTGACTGCTAACGCCACAGTGACGCAATGCTGACGCAATAAGTATTTTCTGGATTTATTCTTATTCAGGAAATTCCAGAAAATATCACAAACTTCAAAAATTCATAGAAATTAATCTGTAACTCCAAATGCAAAGATTTATATATTAAAAATGATCAGAGAAATCTAATCTTTCCATCTATACTGGTTCCATGCATGTTTAATCAACTTAACCTTGCTGTTTAGCGCAAAACATGATAAGGCACTAACTAAAATCATAATTTGAATTTGGGGTTGAACCTTTGGTTCAAAATGACCCAAACCCTTCTGGTTTTAGTTGCATTAGCTCAAAACACAGCATATTGACATGTCATGATCATGCATCATATTGTGCATTGCATTGCTTGTGTTTTCCTTCTCTGTTGCCGGTATTTGTCCCCTCTCGATAGACGTGCTTGCCGACGATGAGTTCAATGACACCGATGAAGAGCTATAATATCTTCAGAAGTGCCAGGCAAGCAAAACCCCCTTGTTCATTCCGATACAATCCCGCTCTCTCACTCCTGCTCTCTTTTACTGCATTAGGACAACAACGATTCAACTGTTACATGCTGCGGTAGTTGAACCCCTTTCCTCTGCATGAACTGTCATTGCCACAGTAAATAGATGAAACCCACTAGCATGAGTAGGAGTTGTTTGAGCCCTGATGTGCCTACTCATTCATGCTTGTTGTCATGCCTGCTACTGCTTAGAGTTGAGTCAGGTCTGATTCATCGGGGATGAATTGGAGGTGTGTGAACATGTTCTACTGTTGAGGGCTAAGTGTGTGAACACGATTTGGTAAAGGTAGCGGTGAGAGGCCATGTAGGAGTACATGGTGGGTTGTCTCATTGTAACCGTCCTCAGGAACTGAGTTCTGTGTTTGTGATCCATGAACAGCTACTACCACGCGTTGGGCCCGAAACCAATGGACCCTCTCGACTTATTAATCGCCTTGATCTCTGTCCAGGAGTTGCAACTAGTTTCTGGTGTTTGTAGGATATGTGTTGGAGGCCGTGCGTAGCGCTGACCCTAGGGGTGGGCTATGATGTGGTAGATACACCGTGGCCCGGTGTACCGGGCGCCCATTTGGTGTCTCGGGAACCCTGCACACATTGTTTGGGGCTGTGAGCGAAACCCCGGCCGGATCTCCTCGCGGATGGAACCCGAATAGGCGATAAACCTGGACTAGAGACTTGTGTGGTTAGTCAGGTCGTGGCTGACTCCCTCGCCAGGCTTCCGCTTGAAGGTTACCGAGATACATGACATGTACATGGTGGTAAGTGGCGAGAGCGTGTGTGAAGAAGTACACCCCTGCAGGGTTATAAATGATCTTTTTGAATAGCCGTGTCTGCGGTAAAGGACTTCTGGGTTGCCTATACAGTTCATAGACAAGTGAAAGTGGATACTCTAAAATGCACAAGATAAGCGTGAGTGCTATGGATGGCGTTCTCGTAGGGAGATGGGAGCGGATCCATAGTGGTGTATTGATATGGTGAATATGTGGACTCGTGTGCGCCACCTCAAAGAGTTACTTGCAGTAGTAGTTCAGGTTAGCCACTGAGTCAAAGCTGGCTTGCTGTAGTTAAACCCCACCATCCCTTTGTTGATAATGATGCATATGTAGTTAGTTCTGATGTAAGTCTTGCTGGGTACATTTGTACTCACGTTTGCTTAATTTATGTTTTTGCAGAGAGACTTCAGTCTCGCTAGTAGTTCCGTGTGGACTTCGACGTTTAGCTTGATACCTCAGCTACGATCTTGTGCCCTCGGCAGGATCTGATAGATAGTCAGGCTTCTCAGCCTTTTTCATTTGTAGATGTCTGTACTCAGACATGTTAAGCTTCCGCATGTGCTTTGACTTGTATGCTCTGAATGTTGGGTCATGAGACCCATGTTTGTAATATCTCGCTCCTCGGAGCCTATTGAATAAATACTTTGAGTCGTAGAGTTTTGTTGTGATGCCATGTTGTATTTACACATATCGAGCATATTGTGTGTATGATTGAAATGCTTGGTATGTGTGGGATCCGACAACCTAGTTGTCTATCCTTGGTAGCCTCTCTTGGGAAATGTAGTCTAGTGCTTCCACCGAGCCATGGTAGTCTGCTATAGCCCGGCTTATCGGAGTCCTGTTAGCCCAGTTGCTACTGCTCCGGAACACTTAGACTGGCCGGCACTACAAAAAAAAGACTCATCCGTGACATTTTGGGCCGAACGAATTTTTTTCTGTCATACATATGACACTTCTATGACGATAATTGTGACAAAACCCGGTATCATCATAGATGTGGTGGGCTCCTACTTCTATGACAAAAAATCATGACAGAAAATGGGCTTTTCGTCCTGCGCGGGCCGGAGACGTAGCTGCATGACATTCTTTGGGCCGTCCATGACAGAAAAAACCGTGGTAGAAGCGAGGGGGAGGAAAATTTCGGGGAGTTCCCGGTTACGGTGGGAGGTCGGGGGCCGAGCGATGCGCGTTTCTCTCGTACAGGTACGCGCGTGTGTGCGAGGCGTTGGCTCTAACTGAACCCGAGCGAGGCGTGGGGCTCTAACTGAACCCAAGCGATTGCACTGCAGGCTAAGCGTTACTGAACCCGAGCGATTGATCGATGGCTATTAACTGAACCCGATCGAGCGATTCCTTCGCTACTGCTACTAACTGAAGCCGA